>NW_007726236.1:740407-741406 GCF_000696425.1 Galeopterus variegatus
ACCGAGGTTCTCTCTTCAACTTCCGTTATTCTGCTGGTTAAACTCTCCAATGTGTTTTTTATTTTGCTGAATAACTTCTTCAGTTCGGCAAGTTCTGTTATGTTTTTTTTTTATGACAGTGATTTCCTTGTACATTTCCTCTTTCAGGTCCTGTATGTTTTTCCTGGTTTCATCATGTTGTCTAGCTGTGTTTTCTTGTATCTCATTCAGTCTCTTTAGGATTATAACTCTAAATTCCCTTTTATTCATTTCAAGGGCTTCTTGTTCTATAGGATCTAGAGTTTGAGATTTATTAACTTTTGGTGGTGTACTTTCTTGGTTTTTTGCATTTCTGGTATCTCTTTTTGGGTGTTTGTTCATTTTGGCAGGGAGTTTCACTGGGATCTTGGACCTCTGCGGAAAGTCTGCTCTACCCTAACAGTCCCATAAGGTGTGTGTGTTCTGCACCTCGCTATCGGGGCGTTTTCACACTCTGTGTACACTAGATGGGGCTATTGAGCCTTGCAAAGGGTTCCCGCAGGGTGTGTATTTATTGTTATATATTTATTTATTTATTTCTGAGACTCCACCTCCTTTTGTCAGACCCCTCCCCACTCTGTGTGCTCAGAAGAGGGCTGAGGCATGTCTTCTACAAACCTTGTCTTTCAGCTGAGACATCAAAGCTGTGCCCTGCCCCACCCTGCCCAGAAGTTGTCCAGTCTCTCTGACTGCCAGGTGTGAACTCGGGGGAGAGTCCCTCAGCACACAGTTCCTCTTTGACTCCCCCTAGCACGTGTCGGCCCTCCGGGAGAGCTCTCCAGTAGCTTCAATGTAGCTCCAGAGCACTCCAGGCTCCCTTTTCCCCACCAGAAATCAGTTAGGGGTTCTTCCAAACTGAGGCCCCCAAAGATGGAATCTTCCTCCCGGAAACAGGGAGTTTACCTGGGGCCGACGCCCAGGGTGTGGTGGAGAGATGATCTGGGCGGGCTCCTCTTCCCTGCCCTTGCGACGCTGGCCGGA
>NW_007726236.1:741416-763801 GCF_000696425.1 Galeopterus variegatus
TGTTTTTTTTTTCTCTTTATTGCTCATTTCACACGTCCCTTTTTTCCCCACTTCGAGGTAACCAAATGTCACTTTTCAGTGAGGAGCCGCGCCAAGCAGAGATGGCCGGCCTGCATGCTCTAAGCCAGCCGTCTCCGCCCCCACCCGAGAAAATGGAGGCAGCTCTGTTGTGGGCGCCTAGCCTGGTGTGGTAGGCGGGAGCCAGGTGGGTGGGGAGCAGTCGGGCTTCGCCCTGCAAGTTTGGCTGGGCTGGGGGTGACTCACAAAGCTTGCAGAGTTGGGCCGGTCCAGCGCGTTCCACTCCGTTTCTGTGTCGTCTCTGCTGACTTACTTGGCCTTTGTTGTCTCAGACTGCTTGCTCGAACCCGCAGCAGGGCTTGGGTGCTCTCAGGAGTCTTCTTTTGTGTCGGCCCTAAAACCTCGAACCTGTTGTTGCTTGTTTGTCATTGTAGGTTCGTTGTTGAAAGATTTATTCGTTTTTTGTTGCTCTTGGAAATGCAAATAGTACTCTGGTATCACAGTGCACACTTCTCAGGGTCGCGCTGTCTCCTGGTATGGCCGCTCCAGACCCATCGCCATCTGTAACAGGAGAGAATGTGGAACAGACACTTCCCACACATGATGGAGGCAGACACAGTGGTTACCATCCAGACTTCACCAACATCTGGATAGAGACCACGGTTGTTTCATCACGGCCTGGTGTCCCAGTAGCAGATTTCCTGCTGGAAAAATAAAAATTTCCTCCATTGTTCCCAAGGGGGAACCACAGAGTCTTGTGGGAAAATGAATGATTTTTCTTTATCTCCAATATGTGACATCGTTCTGCACTTCAGAAATTATAAAGATGTATAAAATGTCATATAAAACCCTTCTGGAATCCTGTCCATATAAAAGCATTTAGCAGTGACATATTTTTGCTTCTTTAGGAAAATACTGAAAACTGCAGAATATAGAATTATCAATAGGTAAGTGCTTTGCACGAACTAGTGAGCTTTATTTCACATAGAAAATAAATAAAATTAAATATTCAAGATAGAAATTTTAGCCTTTTTTGTTCATTTTTCTTACTGCTTCTCATGATGTTTAAATGTTGACAGAACAGCAAGAATGTGGGCTATATTTGTCTTCATAAATTTCAGTGTTTATTGCAAGTGCTGTTTAAACCTCCTTAGTAGGAATTAATTAATACAGCTTATGCTTGAAGACTTTGTGCCAGAATCCATCCATTGTTGTGCTTGTCTCTTTGATAAATGAACTAGTAAAAGATGATTAACACTAGGTCACTTCACGGAATTGTAGTTTGAACAAAGCTCAGATCACCTCAAAGTGATCAAGCATGATTTCTTTAAAGTAATTAAATCTAGTTAGAGGAGAATTATTAGTGTTCCCCCAGGAGTAATGGAGAAATTCACCAACAGGAGAAAAAAAAATGTATTAAGAAATATAAAGGATGCATGCTTTAAACCAAATTTAGACCCAAAGTGTGGTTTGAATTGTAAATCGTACTTGCATTTGACATCAGTATTTTTACTGATCAGCGTATGGCTATACGGAGGCAGTGAGTTAAATGGTGTGGTTAGTAGACTGGGAATTTTTGCAAGTAATAATGAAATAGGGCTAGGCCTGGGAGCCTAAGTCTTTTCATGAGGCAGGACTACTGCTTTTTTCAAGCACACTAGTCACTGAAGATAAATACGCAGAATCCAATCAACATTCAACATTTTTGATGTTTATTATGTGCTTGGCACTGAGCTAAAAGCTGTATATATATATAAAGATAAAGTCTCTTTGCCCAAATAGCCTATAGTTTAGCAAAAAATCCAGCTGGGTAAAGATAGAGAGTACAATATAATAAGTTTTATCAAAGAGATGTAAGTAAGGTGCTGTGGGAGTTCAGCAGCATTAGAATGAATTCTGCTGATAGTGCCAGTCATACCGTCACTTGTATGGTCACATTGAAACTGGGTCACGAGGAGCAGAAAAAAATCCTAGGTAAGTGAGGACAGGCCAAATAAAGGACATAACATACACAAGGGTGGGGTCCTTGAATGGTTCTGTATTGGAGGCTACTTAGGAAGTAGTGTTTCAGTGTGACCAGAAGAACGTCTATATAGGCCAGCACTATCCGATAGAACTTTCTGTGAAATATTCTATATCTGCACAGTCCAACATGGCAGCCACTAACCACATTGGTTAGTGATCAATTGTAATGTGGGCTAGGATGCCTGAAGAACTGGATTTTTAGTTTTATTTCATTTTAATTAAATTTAAATAACTGCATGAAGCTAATAGCTACCCTATTGGGCAGAGCAAATATAGACAAAGTCTTTAGGCCTGGATTATTATGGGAGATAAGAAAGAGGGATGGGCTTGGGTGAGAAGTCTGCGATTGAGTCCTGTGGTTCCTTATTCATTTATTTGAACAGCAGCTCTGGTACCAGTATGGAATAGATGGCCAATAGAGAAGAAGAATTTGTCAAAGAAATGTGTTAGGATCAGGTTAGGATCCAGAGTTCAGAGATAACATGGGCCTGACAAGTGTCATTTTGACAGAGTCTGAAAGAACAAGGTAACACATGCCTTAGGTAGAAACAGTAAGATCAGGTTACCAGCACATGAGAAGGATAAAGAAAACTGGTTATAGAGCACTCATCATTAACCTGGGAAACTGAATGAGTGCCAATTCCTGAGAGAAAATGAAATAAAAGAGGTAGGATTGCTTTGTGAAAGAAAGAGCAAATTCAATGTTTTCAATGTTTAGTGTGAAGTAATAGACACCAAGATGCTTACAACATGTAAAATTTTTGAAAAAGATAAAAATTCATAGAAGTTGGATTATTTGAAATAAGTTGAAAATGTCTTTGAATTAAGCAATGTGTTACCATGTTAAACCCTTTGTTAATTTATTTTCCCTTTTCGTTTTGATTAGGCTGTCATTTTATATATAGGTAAACTTCAAAGAATGGAACAAGTTTATGTCTAGATTGGTGAGTTGAAGAAAGACCAAGGGAGTACAAGGGTCATCACAGCACTGCTGTGTTTTGGGAGGGAGCTTTGACAAAAGTCAGAAAATGTCCCTACACAATGAGAATTTACACGAATTATTTACTGCACACCTGGATTTTACAGAGGTCGAGGATATAAACAAATTATTTCAACCGTGGTCAATCTCTGTTTCAGAAAATAGTGACTTTATACTCCAGGTTCCAGAATCCCACTAATTAATGTTTAGAACATCTTTCTCATCTAGGGAGAAGGAGGCCTGGAAGCATTCACTGTGAGCTCTATACTTTCATTTTGTTTCTGCCCTGACAGGCAGAAAACTGGCACCCCCCTTCCAGCCTCATCATCAGGAATCTGGGCCATTCACTGAGGGAGACTTTCTAACTCACACGTCTGACTTGCATAGCTCCCCGAGTACAGCTTGCCATTCCTTTACATCAGTCTGGTTGTAAGCTAGGAGTAGTAGTTTTCTTCCGCTAGATGCTACGTAATCAACGCTGGGTGTCTTGTTATCTTTGGATCAATCTTCTCTAGACCATGGGAATAATAAGAATAATAGAAACATTATAAATTTTCTGTATAGAAGTATAAGAAATGCTGTAAAATTAGTTTATTTTCGCACCACTATTGTAGGTAGTGGTATTCCACACCATTTGCTTTTCTGTGTATACAAATAACTGTTTTGATTTGCCACCTATATCAATTGGCTTTCTGAGTTATCTCTCAGCAGTGGTGACTAGTTGGTGTGGATATGTCTCCACTTCTTTGCCAGCACTTTCTTGAGTGGTAAAAGTGTTTAACAAAATGTGCCCTCCTTTGTCTTTTTGGCTCAGCCATTCCTGGAATTCTCACTCCATTTCTTTCACAAGCAAGGGGCTCCAGTGGATGTAAAACAGGTTCCATAAACTGAACAATGCCTATTTATGTTCATGGCATTATTATCTGTAGCAATTTCTATTTAAAGTTATGCTTTACAAACAATAAGCAGCCTCTTTTGTAGCAATGACTTTCCAGGCAAAAGCTCTGCGTTGCTGAAAGACGTCTATTTTCATTACTTAATGCTGTGCTCTTAGGAACATGCTCTTAATATGAACTTGGAAAATAGGCTTCCAACCCAGGGATGATTGTATACACCGTATATTTCACCCTGCTTTGGCATATCTATACCAAAAGAAAGGTAGATGTTGTCAGTGTGCACTTTCTCTGAGTCAGTGCTCTCTGCAGACCTAGGATCATCACGTTCTTCAGGACTCAGGTGAATACTCAAACAACAATTACACGGCAGACATTAAAATGGCTGATATTTAATGATACCCAATGACAACACATTGCTACTAAGAATCTGATAAAACTTTGTGTCTTTCTATCCTTTGACAGTATGAGCGTTAGCATTAGGGACACTTTCTGATTACAATTCTAAACTATGTGACAGTCAGAATATGCCAACACTTGGAACCTTTCCAGAAAGCTGATTGGCCCTCTGGATAAGCAGAGGCATGCCTTGTACTGGACATGTGTTCAGGAAAGGAAAAACAACTAAATCAGATGGTGATAGAATGATGACATGTGCAATTTGTCTATTGGAAAAATTGGACTTTACTTTCTTGTCCTTCATGTATTTGTGTAATAGTACTGATACGAGCTAACATTTATTAAGCAATGTAGCAAGTGTTTTGCCTGAACGAAAATCTTAGTCTTTACATGGATTTCATGATGTAGAAGCAAATATTAGCCCTGGATTTATAAATGAGGAAACTAAGACACACAGAGGTTAAGTAACTTGCTAGGTCATGTCATCAATAAATAGTAGAGCTGCCTGCCTAACAACCTCTGTAAGTAGGTTCCAAATGACTTACAACTTCTTTTAATATTAGTTGAGTACTCACAGGCATCAGATTGTCATCACTACTGCCTTTGTTCTTGAAACATACATCTGCTTGTGTAAATACATTACTAAAATGAATGTGAGAATAGAGGCGTCTTGAAAGTCAGCAAGCACCAATCTTCCAAATCATAAGACTGGGCGACCTATAGAACTCTACACAGTTGGAAATAGTCTTAAGTCATGTATGTCCCAATTCAACCCTGGAACCATTTCACACCCAAACTCTATTTGTAAGCTAGGATTTCTTTTACCAAAGACCAGCAGCATGCATACATCACCCTAACAGGCTTCAAAAATAAAGCCTGAAAACTTTCAATGCTTTATAAGACACTGTGGCCTCTCTAGCTAA
The DNA here is from genome assembly GCF_000696425.1 of Galeopterus variegatus. Classification (NCBI taxonomy): domain Eukaryota; kingdom Metazoa; phylum Chordata; class Mammalia; order Dermoptera; family Cynocephalidae; genus Galeopterus; species Galeopterus variegatus. Next base: position 746,654 of record NW_007726236.1, read on the forward strand.
AACTGTTTTATATTTGCTTTTTCTGAAAGAAGAAATCTTGTGGTTAAAGTTTTTTTCATTTTAGAAACTTGTTTTAATTATGGCAAAGCCAAATCTAATTGATTTTTTTTCTAATTTTGCAAGTGTGTTAGAGGACTTTCTATAACTAGAATGGTATTGATAATATACAGTAGAGTTTTATTTTTTCCATATGTGACTTCATATTACAATCAAGTAGTTAAACAGCACTAACTTTACAAACAGCTCAAAGCAATCACCTCTTTTCAGATATACCACCTGTTGTATCCAGAGGTAGACCCTACACATAGGATGTACTAAAATATTTTATTTCTAAATTCAGTTATCTAGATTTGCAGTTATCAACAAATCTAAAGAAAATTTATTTGGATGTTTCTACTTTGCCAGCTCTGTACCTGGTAGGACTATGGCTAGAGGGGGTCAACTTCATAAAAAGATTTGACTAATTGTTTTGTGCTCAATGATTAGTCATTCATTTATGAATTCAATAAACATTCATTTGTATAATATTGCTTGCAAGCCATGTGGGTAGGTACTATGGAGGAAACAGATAAAAAAATAAGTCATATGCCTTGTCTTCTAGGTGTTTGTAATCAGCTTTTTCTGGGAATCTTCTAAGGCACTTACTTGAAAGAATATATCATCACTCTAGTTTTGTCCTTGCTGCTTGCAATTATTGCAGTCTTGACATATAGAAATTTGCATAACTGCAGTGCTTGCTGAAAATTCAACCTTCTGAAAATCCCAGATGTGAGAGGGGTCTCTTATCATTCATCTGAAATATTCAAGTATTTATAGAGTACCCACCAAACACAGAGCATCTGTGCTGACTGTCAAAGGGGAAACAAAATGGGACAGCACTGACAAAATTATTCTAGGGCATTCTTTATGTAGGCTGTAAAGTTATTTGGAAAGTTTACAGTGTGAAGTAGGAAAGGGAAAACGAGTTAGAAAGCATAAGTGCTAAATAAATTCAAAAGAAGAATAAATTCAAAGGTTAGGAAAAGGCTGTTGAGAAGACTGACCTAAGTATGGGCATACAGAATTTCAATGGATAAAAAACACAAGGAAGGAAATTTCAGGTGGGGTAAGTGTTTGAAATATGCAACAGCAAAAGAAGATTATTCAAAGAGAATTTGGTTTGTGTATATCGGCTTTCAGCCTACATATAAAAGCTTTGTTTAAACTGTTTTTCAGCCTAAATGTAAAAACAACAGGGAAAAAAAAACAAGATTTAATCTGGGATTTTTTTTTTTTTTTTTTTTTTTTTTACTGATAACCTGTTGGTATTTGGATTTGGGTTCATACAAATAGAAAAATTAGATTTCTTTCTCACATTCTTTCATTCAGTAGTATATTCATTTACTCAGTACTGTGGCAGGAACTGTGCTATGTGCTTAACATTAAGGACAACCCTGAAGAGTAAAATAACTCCCAAAGGAAAACATCAGATGGGGTCTGTCTACAGAGTGATGGGAAGGCTACATGGTTCTGGTGAGGGTGTTTATGGACTGAGGGTTCAAATGTAAGTTATTTCAGTTCTTAGACCTACTTCCCCTACAGTCCAGGCACTTAAATCAACTTAAAGTTCCCATGAGTATTCTTACAGTGGTAACTTAAGTTCAGCATATCTCATATATTTTTTCAGAATATTGCAATCTGCCCTCTACACACAAACTTTCCCCAATATATGTAACAGATAAATTTGCTTTTGACACCTAATTTGTTTCATTAGTTTAAGTTAAAAATATATCTCTCCTCTAAATATCCCAAGGCACAATCAAATAAAATTACTTTGTCTAAAGCAGATTGCTAAGTAGTTCTAAAGTGAAATTTTAGAAAGAAGCCATGCTATGTTTAATCTTAAAATGTCTGAATTTCTTGACAACTCAGAGAAAATAAAATTGTATTTTTGAAGATGATAGCATTTTTGAAGAAAGAGTTTCGTGATAAGGTATTGGCAGAAAAGTGACAGACTCATAAGGGAGTATTGGGTGAGATCTACGTGGAGAAAAGGAAGTCAAGGTAAGGACATGTGAGGAGTATTAGGGACAAGGGAGAATCTGTTCTATGGGATTAATGATACAAAAAAAATGGATAAAGCAAAGTACGTATAAGAAAAATAATTAATGATGAAAAATAGGTACAATATAGAATGAGGGACCAAAAACACTTTATTGCAATACCAGAGAAGGAATAATAGTTCTCTTTCACAGGAAGACATTGGCCTGGTCGATAATTCATTTTCATTGAAAGGCTTATTGTTTGTTGGCCAGATCCCTTCTCATTTTTTTTTTTTTCACACCATCCATGGGTAGCAGCAAAATAATCATTTAGAAACTATAATGGAATGGTGACTTACTCTCTTAAAATACTTAGCACACTGAATGTAACTCAACAATTATAATTCTTCCAGATTATTTTTTTACAAGAAATAATCCGTGTTAACTTGATAGTATAAACTCTTACTTTATTTTGTTTTCATATATGTTGTCTTCCTGCTGCACATTTTTGCTTCCCACAACACTGAACACTTTTTTTCTTTAACGTGATACCAGAATATAATGGTGTTACAGAATGTGAAAGCTGAACCTCTCGCAAATTTAAAGTATCTCACTTTAAACCAAGTACTAACTTGTAACATTAAATTAAAAGCTGTCAGAAAGGACGATATTTTAAAGAGGATATTGTACTTTCAATAGGACCAGAGCAAGCTCTGTGTTTCAAAGTTCTTTTAGTGAACAGTAGGACATTTTTTCTCTTTGATTTTATTTCCTAAATTTAATCATATCCCCCAAATGATTGAAAAATATTTTATACTTTTATTCTTCTGGAACGCAGTGTTATCCCTTACACCCATTCCAATGGAAATTTTCAAATATATATTATTTCTGGAAGTTTATTAAGAGTAATTAAAATGCAAGTCCCCTCCATTTCCCAAATATTTACTTGAAATTAAGGTCAGATTTCAGTCACCTTAGTATACTCAATACTCAGTAAAGGTGATAGGCTCTCATCAATCAAAAAATATGTTTTGATAATCCATAGTTACCTTTTTGATATATGGATGAATAAGACCTGATTCAAGAAAGATATCTCATCCAGTCCTCTTTTTTAAAGTCCACTGTGAGTTTAAGACACGTTGCTTCTTTCCCTCTGGTATTTGCATTTTAAGCCTGATCTCCAAAAGTGAAATAAAGAAAATACTAAGTTTCATAGAAATGTGTGGGAAACATTTTGCAGTGTGGGAGGTCATTGAAATCTTACCAGAAGTTTGCTTTAGGGCTGACTATTGGTAGAAACTGTCAAACTCGATGTATAATCATATAACAATATAAAACATAAACTGTATAATAACAGTGTTATTATTATTTATATTATCAATACATTTTAATGTATGAAATATATAATTAATAATCACAGCTGTACATACATATCTGAAGATTTTTCCATACCAAGGGCTTTATTCAGTTTAGTAATCCCCTGTATCATTTGCAGGCTGGTTATCTGTCTGACTATTAAGATAATTTTTTTTAATTATAGGCATCATTTTTGTTTTCACCAAGTTAGATGGAGTTTTTATATAAGAATCCAAAAGTTAGAATAATGTGAGAGAATGCTGATATTGTTAGAGTCAATGATTCTCAACTTGGTACATATCTCCTACCTAGAATTCTATTAGTGACACCAGTAATGGCATTGTAAGGGGTTGGACTACAGGTATTAGTATATACGATGATTTGGGGGAAGAATATAACCCACCCTTATAAGTTAGATCAGCTTTCTCTGTCATTCAAAACACACTGGCTGTGGAAAATGTAATCTGTTCTCTAAGAAGTGTTTTATGTTCAAATGAGTTTGGGAAAACTAAATCCCACTTGTGAAGGATACTAATGTAATGTACTAGGCCATATAGAACTCTAAGAAATCCTATTAAAAAATCATACTGTCTTAACTTATATTAACAGAGAAGTAGTCTAATGCATTTGTCCAGGGAAAAACCTTTTTTTTTTTCTTCTCTATATTAACATGTCCTAGAACGTGTTTTTCTGTTATAACGATCTAGGATCTATTTCACCTTAAGTGCACACTCAATTTTATAATTACCATTATGAAATCTCATCCAAAAGATTAGTAGGCACAATGGAATCTAGTTTAACAAAAATACTTTTGATAAATGGTGTTTTATTTAATTAATGGTGTAACACAGGAGCCACAAATCTGAGAGGGCACTTGCATAATGTTTACCTATTCGAAGAAAATCACCCAGAGGTCCAGCAGATAGAAACACTAGTTTATTAGACTTATAAGAGACACCGATGATGGCTGGTTGGTAAGAAGTCTGCATGGCAACGGAGTACATACAGCAATTATATAGTTAACAGATCAAAGCAGAAATGTAAGTCATTTTCAGGCTCACGTGCAGACCCTCAAGGAGCTCACAAAACTCAGGCGCACCTGAGTTGGGGGGATAAATTAATCTACCCACTGATCTCCTGGCATCAGAGTGCTTGTTCAAATACTTTAGTGTCCTGCTTCTTCCAGCATTCTGTTTATCTAAAGGGGATGTGCCTTTCCTTGGGTAACCACCTTGACCAGGGGCAGTCTTCCAGGCAGGAGGGAGGGAATGCTGATACGCAAGGGAGAGGGGAATTGGGTCATGTCCAACATGTACCCTGGGTAAGGGCATTCTTTGTGCCCTCCCCCTTTTTTTGCAACTTTTATGTATGTTTGAACTTATTTAGAAATAAGTTTAAAAAATAATTTTGAAGGTTTATTGTACAACAAATACTCAAAATATGCTCTTTTATACTTTTTTATTCTCTAATTTGATAGCGTATATTCATAATGATGATATATTATTATCAAGTAAATATCCAGCATCTCATATTTAAGAAAGCTAGGTCTATATTGATTTCAAGAATATTTCTATTAAGAATAATTAAAATTGCTTTTTAAGTTTAAGATATTATGGAGAAAACCTTCAACCCCCAGACAGCTTGTCTACAGATGTGTTATGATTATCACATAGTATACAGTGGTATATAAACTTTTTGAAAGTACACAAGACAAGGCTGGTCAGTTTGCTCAGCTGTTTAGTGAGGCCTCATAATACCAAGGTCAAAGGTTTGGATCCCCCTATCAGCCTGCTGCCAAAATAAGAAAAAAAAAAAGCACATAGAACTAAAAGTAGGGATATGACTCCTAATGTTTTTGTTTAAATTATTTTTCCAATAACAGAAGTAACCAATGGTACAACCTTATATTTTTGTCTCTGTCTTTGAATTCTCTGTCTTACAGCCCTATTAATTTTTACCATCCCAGTTTAATGATTAATTTGCATACATGTATAAACACGTACACAACATACATATATAATTATTCCATACTCTGAAACAAAGGTCGTGATTTGATGGAATTCACTTCTTCTTTATCATGTAGTTCAAATATGCCTAATTTCCCAGTCTATGAAAAAAGAGATTCATTCATGAGATTGAGATGGGGCTGATCTCAAACTCGGTGCTCGAATAATCCCTGTAGGTGGCAGTATCTGCCAGAGCTTTTTGTGTGGCACTCTTCCCCCCCAGCTTTGTGGTTTCTCTTTCAGACTTGTCTGGGGCAGTCAGGAAAACTCACAGGGGCCATGGATATCTGCATGTATGAAATAAATAAGCAAAGTTATGGACAGAACAGGAAGAGGCAGGCTCAGATAGGGCTTGAAACTAAAGAGAAAAAAAAAAAAAACAGAAAACACAACAAAGGAAGTTTACTGGTTGATTCAGTATGGCCTCATCGTTACTGCCTAAGTTAAAAAGAGCAGAAACTGAGGAGTGTTTTATGGATCCCAAACCTGTCTCCCGGGCTGAGCCTCTTCATCAGCCTCCAAAAACCATGTGGCTATAATTTGAAAGATAATTCTACTATGATTGCACTGAAGTGGGAATGATAGGGAATAATTTATTTCTCACTGAAGGAAATAAGATTATGTCAGTAGTTTGCAGAGGCCAATGATTTGCTTTAGAAAACCATCTTAAAGATGAAAGAAGGAAAAAATATAGCCATAGTTTTGGAAAATGTTAAAATATTTTTTGTAGGATTCTATTGGAGTAATGTTAGAATTAGTATAGATTCTGTAGTCCTTTGAAATGATTTTGAAGAGTAATCAATAAATCTAATAAAAAATATCACTTAGCATGTACTCTGGGAAAACACTGTGTACCCTAAAGCGTAAGTACTGATGGCCATCAGCAAAGATAGTATAGTCTAGACAAGAAGCCAAGACATGATGACTCAATTACTGTGTGACAATAAAGGAGGACAATGCAAGAGGGGTCACGTGGTGAATACTATATCAAAGGACTTGAGCAGCAGCTGTTGTTGAAGCCCCGGGAAGAAGAAATGACTAGTGTGGAATCCAGGGTTCCAGGAGGAAGTTGGCCCTGAAAGATGAAGAAAATTATGATTGGAGAAGGGAAGGGTTTAAGGTGTCTGGTTGGGAGAGTGGACCTGGGTTTGGAGCCTGTCAATAGTCATGCAAGCTTTTGAGAACAGAGTAGTAGACGGGCCTGATGAGGGTGGATGGCCTGTGCCCAGGGTGAGTGGGAGATACAGCTAAAACAGCAGGGCAGAGCCAGACTGCGGATGTTGAGCAGCAGACCTACGAGTTTGGATGAATCATGTAGAGTCATTTAGTGTTTCTGAAAGGGAGAGATATGATGAGTGGGAGCTTTTTCGAGGAAGATTAATCTGGCTTTAGAGCATTTGCACATTTGCTGCTCTCCCTGTCCTTAGGTAATAAATGGGTTTCTAAAAGTTATATTGCTTCTCCCTTGTTTGGTATCTGGGTTGATTTTAATTATACTTAAATCAACCCATAATAAATTAGTGTCTTCCAGCCAAGAGTGTCTCTAAATTCCCTTGATAGCATGATCCATTGCCTCAGTATTCTTATAAAGCTATAAAGTTCTTTCATATTATTTAAACTAAATTCTCCCCTCTGTGCTTAAGCACATTAGTTTCTGAACTGTACACACTAATGAGATTAATTGGTCAATGTTCCTTTTCCACATGTCCCTTTGCATATGTATATATACTTCTCCTTCCCAAGGTGGGTTATTTTTTCTCTTTCCTGTCCTTCTTTCCCCTCTACCCCCTCTTTTTCCCTCCCTACCTCCTTCCCTTCTCTCTTTTTCTTCTTTTTTTGGTCTTCACATGTTCATATTTCTTGGTTTATTTCTCAACCTAGTGTTGGATGGCATAAAATGTAACCAACCAGGTTTACAGACAAGAAAACAAAATATACTTCTTGTCATATTGTTCTAACTTTGTTCATGGCATTTTGTGACAAAACTAAGATGATAGTTCAGAGCCGCAGTCTGGTTAATATATCCAGTGACTTGCTACTCTTTTCTTTATCGGTTCTATTCTTGTGCTTCACTTCATGCTTATTCTCACCTTCTTGATTTTGTTGAACCTGTTATCCCTGACCTCCCTTAATGCCACACCTTTTAAATCTAACCCATCCTGAGTTTTTTCTTCTTTCAGATTTTTAATACTTCTACATTTTTAAAGGTTTATATCACTAAAATGTATGTATTAACTGGTCTGATGAAATTTTTAGGATTAAAGAGTTTTAAAGTCTTTCTTAATAAAGTTATTTAAAATTCTTTGTTTTTAAGAATGTTCTTGATGTCCTTTCACGGTTCCATTTAAATCTTACCTTCTCTGGGAAGTCCTCTATAATTTTCCTTTTCCACACTAATCACTGTCTTCTCCATAATTCTAAATTAATTTACTCACTGTCATAGAATGTAAGTCTTACTTGTTGCCGTTCAACCTGTGTTGATTATCCTCTCTGTTTAGATTGTAATTTATTTATAGATACGTCCAATGTTGTATTTTTATGCCTCCCAAAGTACTTATGTCTAACATCGATAGTGTGGAGAGAGAACTTCTTCATCTGTACTTTATATATGTAAACCACAGAAGGAGATGAAATTATATATTTAGGCAGAGCAGAATATTCTATAATATTTTTTCAGAGCCTTCCTGGACATTATTTTGTTTGCCTGCACAGTGGTTGAGTGCACATTAAAAATATTTTAAACTGTTTGCCCACATTTAAAAATCAATATATTTCACATAAACATCAGGATCTCTACTTCATTTAAAAACAAACAAAAAAAACCCCCCCAAAAAAAAAGAAAAGAAGAAGAAAGATAAAGGAAGAAAGAAAAAAAAGCTCAGAATATCTGACAAAGTGGTCTACATTCCTGTGGGAGAATAATCAAAAGGCCGATACTGCCTTTAGACAGGGAGGGTTCTCTCCTGTCTGCAGTACCCTGTTTCTCCCTTTTGCTACTTAAAACTAAATTACTGTCTGCCTCTTTAGGCACTTGAGTTTGTGATTGTTGTCCTAAATATTCTTGGATAATGTGGGCTGCCCAGGACCATCTCAGAGCCCCTTTAAGATGCCTAAAGATATTTAATAACATCATTAACTTGATACTGCAGTGGTTGTCAGATTAAGAAATAAGAAGAATGACATGGTCAGCTTCTGAAAAACGAAGATGCTTGGTCACATGCTGAGGTCTGAATCAGCAGGTCTGGGGAATCTGCATTTTTCAGAAACACCACAGATGATGGTGTTGCATATATTTTTTGGACCATGTTTATTAAAAACTAATTGTTCCTCTTGTCCCTAAAGTCAGGCATACTTGTGCCTTCGTTGATAAAAATCATTTTAATTTCACAAATAATCATTTAAAAATACAAAATCCTAGAAGTCAGAAAAACAATCTTTTATACTATATATTTTTTATACACATGCTCAGTATTCAACATTTGATTTGTGCCCAATATTTTGTCATGATAAATAAGTCTTGGACAGATATTCTTCTAATTCATGAAAGAAAAAAAAAAACTGTGCTTTAACCAATTTAATTTAGCAGAGTTAATATACAGTGGGATGGGGAGAAGAATGTACTTTTTAAAAAACCTAATTTTTGCTTTAACTAAATATACTCAAATATGTTTGCCTTTTTGGCTTCCCCTCCCCTTATTTCTCATTAAAACAAAAAGTTGGGCTGGCTGGTTAGCTCGGTTGGTTAGAACACAGCCTTGCAAAACCAAGATCAAGGATTTCGGTTCCTACTCTGGCCAGCTGCAAAAAATAAAATAAAATAATAATAAGTTAAACTTGGAAAATATTACACTTTTTCCTCTTCTGTTGATTTGGAAGAGTGCCTTATAAAATGTTTCCTTAGTATAGATAAAATAATCTATATGACTGATCAAATAGGAATGAAATTAAAAATTTCTGATTACATCTATAATTTCAAAACACTGTCACGTGATATATATATACCAAAACAATTCTATGTGAGGTTCAGTAATATTCACCAGGTCATTAATGGTGGTGTTATTTTCCTCCTCCTCTTTGTTATGCTTTGCCTTAAATGGTAAGCTACTCATTCGTCTGCTTAGATATTGAAAAGAATAGAAATTTTCAACTTTCTGTCATACTCTTGCTTCAACTTCATCTAGCAAAAGAAACTGTTGAATCTGTCTACTTAATGTCCTTGTGGGAAACTAATGAATATTTTGGATTAATGGTATGACTGCCATCATCCTACATGATGGAATAACAATTAGTTCAGGTTCACATGACGGCCTAGGTAATAACTTTATTTCTCCTCTGGTGACTTTGAGAATCTTACACATTTACAAAACAAACTCTTTATCTTTTATCCTCACCTCCCAACTTGTCACATTTCATCTGATTTCTCTGGCCCACATTTCCAAGAACCAAGATTTTTATGGCTCACATTTTGTGTTATTAAACACATGTATCACTTTGGTTTTATGACAAACTAATGGGACCAGTGTTCCTAACTTCAGAAGGTTGTTCTTTGGGGACCTTTTTAGTGTAGAGAAGAACGGAACAAGGAAATAAGATGACTTCAAGCCTAATAATCCGAGGGCAGCGCAGCCCACAAGGTGACCATTGTTAAGTCTGTAAGTACACGTTAAGAAACAGTCTGAAGTACTGCCAATCTTATTTTAATTAAGACCAAAGATTAAATGTTTCTTAAAGTTAAAACTAATTGAGAAGAAAGAGTAAGTGAAAGATGTGAGAAGGAGAATGAAACCAGGAGTTTCACCTTTAGATAGCAAACAGGGCAGTGGGAGGCGATGATTAACATCCTAATTTGATTGCCATAGATTTTCCTATGTGTAATTTTTTCATCTTATTCTAACTACAGACAATGTTTAAGAATTTGTATTATTGTGTTACAAATGGCTTATTGATTACTTTTCCCTCCCTTCTCCAATCTCCAAAGGTGCCTTCAAAACATGTGGAGAATCTCTCTTCAGGGTGCATTGTTTTCACTATAGAGAGAATTTTTAAATCTGGAAAACAGAATGGTTGAGTGGTATCCCTAACTCATCAAAACTGAGAGATTCATTATACGTGGTACTATTTCCAAAGTCTGAATACTTATAGAATTGCTTAAAAATTCCAACAGAATTTATTAACTAAGCATCAGAGTCAGAGGATCATATGGGTTGTAAATGTTGAAAGACGTGGAAAGATAAGTGATTTTAACTGTATCAGCCTTAATTAGCTAGAAAACCATGAATGGGCTTTTCTTTTTTGTTTGTTTCCAAGGCTGAATTAATGTTTTTGGTAGGAAAAAAATGGTTTTGCTTGATTTTAAATTATACAAGTCTATCCAAGTAATTTAAAGAAACATGGAATAGTAAAATGTCTCTCCCTCAGAGAAGAAATTATTTGTACATATCAAATCTGAGAACTTGAGGTTCCATCTTGAAACAAACATTTTGTTTTAGAGGAAAACTAAAAACAGAGAGGACAACGTAACAGTTTTTTTTTTTTTTCCAAAAGTTACTTTTCAAGCATCTTTCATAAACAGCCTACCATGTCTTTTACTCTCAATCAAAACTGAATCTACTTTCCTCTCCAGCTAATGACTTTATGAGTGGCAGGCAGGCTATTTTTTGATACAGGGAATAATTAAGAAGAGCTGAACTGACTAATTGAGAGCTGTATTTTTGGTAGAGCACTAGGTAATAATGACTTAGAAGTTTTGCCTGGCTCAACATTTAGAAAGAAATTAAAGTTATTACATTTCTTCTTTTTAATTTTGATTGACAGACATGGTTGGGAAATCTAGTCACAGTCAAATAGAACAAGATTCTGACTGAATCAAAAGGGGTTTGTTCGGATTTTCAATGCAAATCCATGACAGCCCAATGACTTGATCTATCTGTGAACTTTCCAGAGACTGGTCATTACTCGACTTTAATCTCCAAACAGCAATAGCTCTAGGCTGATAACTAACATTTCCACAAATGCTCACCAGCCACCCACTGAGAGTATGTGCTCAGTGAACACCATTTTCATTACTAGTTTGCATGTGTCATAGATCAGCTGGTTTAATGAACACTTTTTTTTATAACTGACAAATAATAATTGTATATATTATATATTTATTGGGCACAATGTGATGTTTTGATATATGCTTACACTGTGGAATGATTAAATCAAGCTAATTAACACATTCTGGCCCAAGTGAAGAAAATTTAGTTGGTTTGTCTCTTACCTTTCACGATTATCAGAGCAAAATCCTCAACGGGCAGTGTTATAAGTACTTTTTATAGGGTCTTTCATGTATGTCATTGCTTAGCATAGTTTAGAAATGCTTTGATATTTGCAATTTCAATAAGCAGAGTTAAAGGGATTGATTCTTCAGTTTTTAAAGATTGTTGTCCATTTTTCCTCAAACTTAAGGTAAGTCATTTATCCATGCCCAGATGTGTGCAAATGGATAGTTCTATATTTACTCTGTTAGATTTCTTCTTTTATTATGTGGGACCATAACAAATAAATACTTATTATCCTTTATTTATTCACTCTTCCAGCTAATGCATTTTGGACAGTAAAAATAATATTAGTTTGATAATCAGTTTCCACATGGGATTTCATGGCTGTTATGCCTGATTAAAACAGAGACTTTTCTTTCCTTTTGGCTTAAAGCTACAGCAAAATGCTGTAAGTAACCTGTAGTACATCCATAGTTCCTATGCATCCTTTTCTAGGGAGGAGAAGAGGCATTAAATGTCTGTTAGAGTATGGTGCCTTACCAACCAATAAATAAATAATCAGGTTTTAAAAAATATTTTGAGCTGTGATATTACAGAGAAAAATATTTTAACAATATTAAATGAAGTATGAAGTTAAGACATATCCAAAGAACCCATTGTGTTCTATCCCTAAGCCAGGCTACCTGGCCAAAAATAAGGAACTTTGCATTTAGATCACTTTCAGGATTTCTTGAGTAACAGTTTCGAATCAACTTCTTACTTGATTTGGGAACTTTATCCAGAACATTTTGAATAATTTATTCTTCTCAGGAAATTTTATTTTTTTCTCTCCATGTAATCCAGCCCTACTCAACTTCCTTAATTTATGAACAGAAAAAAATGTGCTACCTTATACAGCTACATAACAACTTGCATAATTAAATAAATCATTTTATGAAGGGAGAACTTAATTAGGAGACAAACTTTCCGCCCATTTATTCCTTTGACTCTTCCTAACAAGGAGATATTGTTTGAGAAAATGAGAAGAGAATAAAGCTCTATTATTGTATTAAATACTGGGCAAGTGAGAAAAGTAGGGCAGATCCCTGGGTTGCACCTGCGAACCATTTTCTCCTCACTGGTATGTTTGACATCTACACAAAATACAAGACAATGGAAATGCCAAGATTAAATGTAGACTTTGCATTATCCACGTTATGTCTCAATTTTTTTGCGAAAATACTTTTTTTTTTCCTAAGTAGAATTATTTGACTACAAACCAATTAGTGAATTCATAAATATCCTTCTCTCCTACAAGAAAGTTTAAAACACTACAACGAAAATAATCATAGGCTCTACTTTGATCAGACATCAGTAGGCAGCTTGTTTATACTCTACAATTCATAAAGAAAGAATCAATACTTGTGTTTCTGCTGTAGTGTTTGAATACGGAGTTCCCTCTCAAATCTTTTTTCTATTCTCATCCACCTTGTTACTGCTGCTTAAATCTCCTGTAATCAATTGTGGAAAATGTTTCTGGCTAGGTGTTTCTGGTTATTTTTTCACTTTACACAGTGTCTAGTGGACTACCTCAATAAATATTTATCCAACAAATGAATCAATAAATCTGCTTATCATCAAAAATTTAATCTTATCTTGAATAATAGCAAGCATGCTTTTTTGTTGTCTTGAAGCTGCTAATGACAGCTTTGGGGTTGCAAAGAGAAGCTGTGTAATACAGGCCACATTATATTCCTGCATGTTTGCTTTTTTGTCTGATACACTCAAATGAACTATCAGGAATTGTTGGGGGAAAAGAAAAAAGGGGTAGCAGAGAGGTAAACTATGTGTCTGCACAGATTTTAAAGTATATAATAGACATCCATCTCTACTGGTGTTTTAAGCAATTACCTGCTAGGCATATATCAGCTGGGTTATTCCAGGGTTTTCTAATACCATTAGAGTTTTTCATCAATGATGATATCACAAAATGTGTAACCTGAGACTGAGTTCTTGGGTGTAAAAGGGGTGAAATAGACTTTATGAAGTAACATTTGCAGCTAGGAGATTGAAGAGAGGAAAAAGCTTCTGTATGTGTGATGGGAGAAGGGGGAGAGAGAAAAAGCAATGACTTTTGAAGCTTGGTGTCAATACCTCACATTTGGGATGAGGCTGGCAGTCTGCCTAAATCTGCTGTTCTGCTTCTGTGATCTGCTCTTTTGGTTCCCAGCTTGGTGATCAGCACTTGGTCTGAGGAAAGACCTCTTATCTTCCTTAGGTATTATGATTTTGGGGGGTTACTTTTGATTAGTGTTGGCATTTATACCTCAAAATCCTTTTTGTTGGTTTAAAAAAAAAATCATAGTTCTAAATTAACATCAGATCACACAAGGAATTTTCCAGTTATATTACTTGACTGGTTAACTTAACCTTGGACTACACCGAAGCTCTTTGCCTTAAGAGTGTGAGGTTTCCATGTTCCGAAGTTCATCTTCCCAGGACATACAAGAATAGGTTTGTCTGTTTGAATCAGATTTCATGTTTAGTTACATTCAAGTAACCAGGCAAGTGAAAGAGATACATCCGCTCCAGGGGTTTAGAGAAGGTCTCAGCTGTACCTGTCCCTAATTAACTTTTATTACAAGTTCTGCTTCACTGGAAGTTTCCAAATTAAACAGGAGTTCTAGACATAAGCGAAGAAATGTTCTCTCATTATCACTTTGACGGTTAGATGTGTGATTTGGGAAAAGAATTCCTTGAGGTCTCAGTTTCCTTATCTGTTAACAGGTGATATTAGTGCAGGTGATAACTAAGACCCTTCCTGCTCCAGGAGTCTGTGACTTCTCGAGCATTCATGTGGTTATAAGCGCCCCCTAGGGTGCCACAGGCATTGACCATGGCCCCCTCTTACTGCCTCCTCCCAGACTATTTTCCTTCTCCTTTCCCTCTCCCCCTCCTCACTAACTGCTCTGCAACAATGTCTTAGAATATAAAATATATATATATATAAATAAATAATTTTTTTTTAAAGTACCCACTAGAGACAGACATTCTTCACCTGGCCAAGAACAAATGTTTTCCTTCTCCCTTGTCTATGGCTTTATTTAGCTTTCTTTTCAGGGATCCATCCGGTTTATGAGCTTTTTCTTGAATTATCACCTTGGTTCAAAATTCAAAAATTGTTAGGAATTCAAAAGATCCCTGTGAACCTAGAGAAGAGCCCAGCCACACAGGCTGGTGGAGATTTGGGTGTGGTGTGGTTGTGGCATAACTTCTCTCACAAGTTACTAACACAATTATTTCCCCTGGAGAATTTTCAGTACGTGTTCTGATCTAACAAACATTCTTGCATTAAGTACTTGGAAATATAGGAATGAACAAACCAAAGTGTTTTTCTTATACTCTTACTCAGCAACAATTAACACAGAAGACTTCTGTAACCAGTTGTGTGGGGGTTTCTCCCTACACACAAGCAAGCAATTCTGCAGTGGAGGGTGTCCTCTAATTTAAATCTATTCTGACACTATCTACCTGAAGACAGCATCAGACCTACAGGCTAAGGGCTCGGCCCCCAAGACTGCCTCCACTTCAGATGCCAGTTTCAAGTCCAGGTCTCTGGAACTTCTGAACTGAACCCCTCCTTGAGTTCAGTTAATTTGTTAGAGAAGCTCACAAAACTCAGGGAAACACTTACTTACATTTCGAGATTTATTATAAAGGATATTACAAAGGATACAGATGAAGAGATGCACAGGGCAAGGCTTGGGGGAAGGCACACCACTTTCCAGGAACCCTCACGTGTTCAGCTATCTGAGGATCCTCCAGCACAGTCCTTTTGGGTTTTTATGGAAGCCTCATTATGTAGGCATGATTGAATAAATCACTGGCCATTGGTGATTCCTTAACCTTTAGCCTATCTCCCCTCCCCAGAGATTGGAGATGGGGTTGAAAGTCCCAATTCTCTAGTCCTGCCTTGATCTTTCTGGTGACCAGCCTGCACTCTGAAGCTACCTAGGGGCTGTCAGCTACCAATCAACTCATTAGCATACAAAAAGACATCACTTTGAAAACTGTAAGGATTTTTAGGAGTTGTATGCCTGGAAACAACAGGGACTAAGACCAGATTTCACAATATCATGCTTCACTTTAGGCCTCTTCTGCAATCCAGATTGCTCGCTTATCAGTAACTTCCAAACTGGAGGCTGTATTTAGGCTTATTCCCAGCAACCTATTTAACCTAGGAACAAAGGCTTCCTGGGGACCTCAGCCTTTCCCTGATCTAGCACCCTGTGTCAGCCACTTTCCCTACATGGTCAAGCATTGAGTGTCAGGTACCTGCCAGTCTAAGCCCAAATCAACTACATGGGGATTTGTTATTTTCAATTTCTTGAAATAGCATTCTCAGCTACCTTCATCCTATACCTGACTACTGAGTACTAGTCTTACATCAGTCCTTACACTCTTGGTCTTAATTGTCAATATCTTCACTACCTCCCCTGCACATCCACCTCCTCCCTTGCTAAGATATCTATTCCCAAACCTGGGGAAGGCATGAAATCTCCATGCTCCTTCCCTCATACCTTGCACACGATAAATGTCATTGACTAAGCAGAAACATGCTTCTTTTTGTCCCATTGAGTGCTGCTTTGGGAATAAAAGGAAGACATCTTTTATGGCTTAATTGCTTAGGTTTCAGCAGGGTAGAGAGGAGTAGATAGTCAGGTAAAAGAGCTCACAAAGCCAGATGTCTAGAACTTACATGGAGTGCTTTCCAAACTGAACTGCTCTCCATACTCGCTTATAGGATCTACATACACTAGGGCTTTTCATCATGTTTTCCTTCCAGGAAACTACTCTGAGAAAGTCAAGGTCTGCAAGGAATAGAAGAAAACACAAGTGAGAGCTGGAGCAATACATGACCAAGAAATTTCATCTCCTTCTTGCCCCATTTCACAGCAAAATAAGACAGACATAAAATGATAACAGTTTGGCGACATAAGCTGTCTCACAGAGAAAATATGAAGTAGCCTAACTGCATACTTGACAGCGTCCATGTGTACTTTAATTTGCAGTAGAGTTCCACAGATTTTTAAATTGCCTTAATGTCTATTTTGAAATTATGATGTTGCCTCTGCCTCTGGACCTATACAATTAGCACACTTTGCAAGAACAAAATAAGCTGTACGTCAAATGTATCTCCTTTCCTGTTTAAACAGCACAGTGGCTCCTGGAAATTGTTTTAGAAGTACAAATAGGAAGAGGTAATTTAGCATCACAATGTGTATCAAAACTGTTGACACACACACACATTCTCATCTAAAACCATGCAAAAATAACTTTTTGTTCATACCTATTCAATAGAGCTGTCGGGACCAACTAGTAAATCTGTTTCTTTAACTACCATTGACTTGTCCTGACAATAGAATAACCAATACCTACGTGGCCTCCTTTTTTTCCTCTGCCCTCAAAAAAAAAAAAAAAAAAAAAAAAAAACCATGGACGTAAATGAAAAAAAAAAAAAAA
>NW_007726236.1:763862-800002 GCF_000696425.1 Galeopterus variegatus
TGGCTGAGCACGGTGCGGCCGGTCTCAAAAAAGGAAAAAAAAAAAAAAAAAAAAATCCATGGACTGTAATTG
Organism: Galeopterus variegatus; assembly: GCF_000696425.1. Lineage (NCBI taxonomy): Eukaryota > Metazoa > Chordata > Mammalia > Dermoptera > Cynocephalidae > Galeopterus > Galeopterus variegatus. The sequence continues at coordinate 763,935 of NW_007726236.1, forward strand.
CAAAAAAAAAAAAAAAATCCAGGTAATCAGTAATCAAAAATTTCTATTCCTGACAGACAGGGTTTCCTCTTTCTGGCCTTTTACAATCCATTTAGCCTCTCCAGCCATTTACCCATCAGCAAAATGTAAATAGCTGAATTAATGTGAATAAAGTGCTTTGAAGATGAAAACTGCTCTGCACTGTAAGTGGCAACAGAACATTTCTTCCTTTATTGATGAAACATTTATTGAACTTAGTGTCAATTCTGTGCAGAGCAGTTTCTAGATCACAGAGATGTGCAAGACAAAGTTTCTGTCCTCTAGAAGAGTCATTGTCATCTTAATGACAGATAAACCTCCTAAATGGGAGGATGTAACAAGTTCAACAATGGGCTTGTTATTCAAATAGTACCACGAGACTGAGCTTGGTTGCATCTTGAAGATATAAATTTACCAAAGAAAACTCTAATTCATTATTCATGATAATAAAGTAAACTTAAACGGTAAGATTTTTTCAGTGGTATTCAAACAGATAATACTCCTTGAAACATTAGCCTCTCAAGATGCTCCAGGACCAAAGTGTTAATGATTAAGTGAAGAAAAGGCTGCATAAATATGATTCTCTTGAAGATTAATAATGAACTTGTTTACAGCTTTCAACTCAAGCTGAAGAACACATTTTTGGAAATCTTGTCTAAGTTTACCTTCTTGAGCATTTGCTTCCAAATAATCTGAGAGTCCTGCAATATAAAAATGGGTTTCAGAGGTGCTCAACTGATGCCTAAACATGGTTTCAAGGAGGAGTAAGCTTTTCTTATTATGGAACCAATGAAGACATATTTAAGTTAAAGAAATTGGGTCATGTTCATGCAGAAATATTTTGGTCATTTATTAGTAAATATTGTTAGTTATTACATCTGGAGAAGGACTGGTCAGGATTCCAAGTCCCTGAATCCTCAACCAACTGCCTTAGGCTGCAGCCACTCCCTGCAAGGCTCCACCTGGAGGACACATATAGAAGGATTTCCAAAAGACTTCAGCAGATTAAAAATGGATTTAAAACGTTTTTGGAGTTCAAAGTGCTGATTAGCATATAAATGGTTAATAATGATAACAATAAAGAAAACTGAACTGTATTCAACCTAGAGCTTCCCAAACTTGTTCAACTCCAAAACTTGTTGTTTTGGTTTGGGAGAGTTTTGTTTGTTTTCTTCCTTGTTCGCGTGTTTTTCTTTTCCATTGAGGCAGCATGGAGAACATATTATGTAACGGCGTTCCTTGGAGCACAGTTTGGGAACCACTTAAGTAGAGGATACTCTTCTAGTTACGATTTCAACCCAAATCTGTTGCTGTTCTCCTACCTGAGGTTTTACATTGGTTCTCTCATCTCTGAGAAGCTGTGATGGTGACTTGGGGGTTCCTCTTTTTTATGGGCTGCATCTTGGTTCCTGCTTGGCCTTCTGAGAAGAGGAAGCCTGAGGACACCACCATTGCTGCTTCTGCTAAAAGCCTCACTTCTTGCTGTTTGTCTGTGACCATCTTCAGAACGTCGACTTTTGTAAAAAAAATAAGGGAAATTTTGAGCTCTCTGCACAGATTGGAGTGAGCGTGTTATTAGGAATATCCTCCAGATGGAAAAATACAAATCTTCACTCTGGGGCATGTCAGAGCAAGATTGGGAGGACATCAATGGACAGAAGGGACAGAACGGTGTGCCATCTTGGAAAGCTCAGTTACTGTCTCTAAACCTAAGTTTCCTTAGCTGTAAAATGGGAATAATAACCTACTTGTTATAAAAGAAAAGATGAGATGACCTGCGTGCTGATCACAGTGTCTGGCATTTGTTATTTGGATTATTAAATTTACATTGGAAATGCAAGTTATGTTTAAGTTCACTTAACTTTCAAATATAATTGAATTTAATTGTGTTTTGGAGTCAATTCAAGTAAAAATTCTAAAACTTAACATGGAGACTTTCTCCTTAGCATTAAAATGAATATTTTTATTACTTGCTTCAACCACTTATGGAGTGGCCAAAGTACTGGAGCCATTAATACCTGGGCAGTACGTGATCCTAACATGACCCAAAATAGGCCCTCTTTTTATTTTTGCATGGAATGTCTAAAAAGATTGCCCTTATAAAAGCAACAAAATTGGTCCATCGACTTGGTTTCCATATTTCATTCTCTGGCTCTGTACTTTATAATCAATAATTTTATTTTTACGTTAGGAAACATGGAGCATGGTTTATAAAACAGTATATTGTTCAAGCAACATAACATTTTAACTTGTTAGTTCCTCCCTTTCTGGATATCTGAAAATTATTTCATTTTAGTACAGTATTCCTATATAAATTTTAATTTAGTTTTCTATAATTTTATTTTCCGTGTGGGAGAAAAATTACCCTTTCAATTATATTCCAGTGGAAATCTGCCATAGCAGTAGACATCTCAACATCTCGTTTGACTAAATTATGTCCAATTTTAGTGAGAGGATCTATGTGGAATTGTCAGAACTGTATCCAATTACTTAGGTTAAACAGAGGTAATAGGAATTTTGCTTCCCTCTAGTTTTGCATCAGTTGGACTTCAAGAAAAAATGCCTTGTTATTCAAATAAATATCATAAAGCCGATGTATTCAGATAGGATAATTTCCCTTGTTTGGTTGGCCGTCTATGGCATCAGCTAAGAGATCAGCAAAATCACAGGGTTTCCACTGAGTTTTACCACTTGGAGGATTAATTTGCTTCCATTCAGTTTGCTGTTCAACATAACTTTATTCATTTTTTTAAATACCATGATTATTAAAAGTCTTTGGATTTAAGCAATTCGTATTGTCCCGGAGTACTCTTTTTGAGCATCAGGTATGTCTTCTGCAATCAGAATGAGATTGACTTTACTCAGTGGCAACCATTTTATTTTTCTAAGAGGCAGATCATCCATATCATTTTGGAACTCCATTAGTGTAAATATTTGTGTAAACATTTATAGCCTGAACTCTGCCTTTCGTTGACAAAAGGTAGTGAGGTGACCCAACCCCCACCCACATTTTTCCTGATATTATTGTATCAGGATACTTTCAAATACAAAAGGAAGCAATTTAACTCCATCTGGCTAAAGCATCAGAGCACATGTATTACGGACTCAAGAAAAGCTGGCTCTGGGAGATGAAAGATGTCATCACTACTCATTGTCTTCTCGTTCTCTCTTTCCATTTCTCCATGCTCTACCCTGGTCACAACAAACTCATATCTTCTCAGATATATCTTTTCCACTATGGCTTCTACCATATGCCAGGCAATGCTGAGCAAGACAAACATTCCAGTTTTCATGGTGAAGCTCAAAGATAACTCTGCTCAACCTGGTAGCTTTTTAAATATTTGATCAAGTTTCCATGTCTTAAATCTTTTTCTCTTACCGAGGTAACCAATCTTTCAACCACTTTACCTGTGGAATAGTGATGAAGGAAGAAATCTAAGATGAAAGGATAAGGGAAGTCACAGAGCAGAGTAAAAGTAACAGAGGAGTAAAGTCAAGGGACTCATTTTCCTAGGCTCGTTTCTGCTTGATACTCCTTGGGAAGTATTTGAAAGGCCTTTGCCATCAGGCTAAGCTGAAAACTGCTCTTCTCTCATCTGACCCTTTTTCTTTTGGTTCTTACCTTAACTGAACTCTATTGTACCTAGAAGAAAATGTGAAGGGTTATTTTGCTGCTATTTAAGACTTAGGGGTTGTTTCTGATGGGATCGAAAACAAAGCATAAAGATTCTCCACACTATATGTACTTCATCATCATTCCACAGCATAGTCATGAGAATTCCTGGTCTTTGCTATCTTCCAGCTCTGTGTCCCTTGTACTGAGAGATAAGTGATAAGATGTATGGTAAGGTATGTAGAAAAGAATATGTATTAAACTAATACCTGTTGCCAGTTTCCTCTGGAGCCCTGATGATGATGTAAAAGAAGGTGAAAGAAGATATTGATCAATTTTAAAGATATTGATAAAGAAGATATTGATAAATATGAAAGAGGGTGAAAGAAGATATTGGTAAATTTCAAAAAGCCCAACTCAGGAACTTGAATAGCTAGGCAGAATTGTACTTGAGATGTAAATGTTTTTCACAGTCTTATTTCAAGTGACAACCCCCATACTTTCTTAAGCATTATTTTTATAGAGTTTTTAAACTTTGTAAGTCACGTATGATTTAGTAATGCTTTGAGTTTTGCTCATTTTTTAAAAATTAGAGCTATGTTTTGGTGTAAAGACAAAGTGGATATTAAATGCCCATGTGTCTTTTTATTTATTTTGCTTTCTTTCTTTCTTTTTTTTTTTACTTTTTTTTTACATTTCAAGATTCTCCCACATTTTAATTCAGATTCAGTTATTGTCATATGTTCAGTTGATAGGCTCTGATTCACATTATCTCCCCAGTGGATGGAAGAACCAAGAGTGACTGGGGAACTGCAAAGCAGAGCTATTCAAATTTATACTTACTGCTAATCATTTCAAGTCCTGGCAGACAGCCTAATTGCAAGCACAAAGAGGATGTTTGTGAGGATCATGGTCTTATAACTTGCCCAGTGACTTTCAATAAAACATATAGTTTGTGAAATCTCCTGGTTTATTGGTAGAATAAATATTATCGCACCTTGAGATTTCTTGTGCTGTTTCTAACTCTGGACTTATTAAATATAATTTAATGAAATATATAATTTAAAGAGATGAGGCAAAATGTAATTAGTATCTTCTTATCCTGTCTTTTTGGGATAGGCAGCAATGCATAAGCCCCTTAAAAGACCAAAAACTAAGCTAGGGCTTTTTCTATGCATAGTTTCCATTAATGCTAATGGCTTTTTCTGGGCACAGTTTATGTTAATGTTAGTGAGATGCCCTCTTGAAGAAAGAAAAAGAAAAAAAGAAAAGAAAACTGATCTCCATTTGCTTCAAGTGTTTTCCAATGTAGGCTGAGAGTGAATGTCTAATAATAAAATATACTGACTCCAAAGTCAGGAAATTATTCGCATCCTATTTTTGTTTTCATTATATCTTAGCTGCTTTTCTGAAGGTGTATTTTCTGGAAATCTACAGAAAAGGCAACTGTATCAATTGAATTGGCATGACCAATTTTTTGTTCAACCAAAGATCTCCCTGACGTTTAGTATATTACAGTATGATTTTTCTTTTATCTGCTGAATTGCACCTGTGCTTACCACTTAAACAGAGTGCATGTTATAAATGATGGAGCAACAGTTAAATATGAAGGAGGGTGAATTATAGTCAGAAAAAAAAAAGACAGAAAAGGTGGTTTTCTTGACATTTATTCAAGGTCAAGCAAACACATCTGCAGCAGAAAGAGCAATGTTCTAATATGAGCTGATTGCACAATATGTCAATTTCTGTATTAAAATTGTATGCTGAAAAGGGCATATATTTAAAATCCTGCCCAGTGGCAGCATTTTCATAGTCAGTCTTGGTGCCAAAATGGATGGAATACATTTTTATTACTATGACTATAATTTTCTTTTCTTTGCTATTGTTCCTTTGCTTTCTTTTGTTCTTACGGTCTTTTGAATAAAACAGTATATTTCCCAATGCAGTAAACAGGTAATTCATAAGTCACTCATAATTTTCCAAAACAAAAAGCTACCTTTTGTTAAAAAATATTTGTTAGGTTATACAACAGAAAAGTGCAGCATTTGATGAATAGTTTGAACTCCTTCAAAAAGGTCACCTCCAAAACATATCCAGGCTCTCTTGTATTTCTCTGGTATGAGTGTTTGCATGTTAAGCTCTATGAGAATTTTTCATTTTCTTTAATTTTCTATATAGATAATTTTCACCCCCTCTGCAACTTGGTATTCATGTCCCTAGATCAGCGTAAAAATGAGAATTTCATTAACTTTAAGGCTTAACTATAACTGAAAATATTAATATTACAGCCAGAATCTTAATTAATATATTTTTATGGAAGGAGACATGATTTTTCTTTGCTTTCTTGTCACTACGTTGTCCCAGTTTCATCTGTCTTTTCAGTTTCTAGCACAGTTTGAAAAAAATTCTCGAAAAAGAAATAGTTAGATCCCTGTTATCCCCAAGATTTTACATCCTGTCAGCTCCTGTTTTTGGTACAAGGCCAGATGTATAATCTTATATGTTTAAAGGCACATGAGAGAAAACTCTGGAAATATACTTCTGTGCTACTAAGAGACTTTGAAATGAAAACACAAAGATAATGTAGATTTTATTCAGGCATGCTAATTTTATATTCAAATGTTGCTACTGAAATTTAGATCTGCTGAGAGTCAACAACGTGATTTTCAATAAATCAATAATTGATTATAAGACCTTCACAGTTACTGGCACTGTGCTAAGTGTTCAGAATATAACGGAGAAGAGACAGTTCCAAATTAGAAATTTTTATATTACCCTATATATACGCATGAGTAACAACAGCAAAAAAATTCTGAACATTACTTGAAATAAGTGATGTTTGATCAATACACGTATGATGTTATAAATCAATGGTTGAACAAACTCAAAGGGGCTAAAGAACTTCTAGGTGCTGAAGTCATAGTGATTTTGACGGAGTCATTAAAGAACATCTTAAGAACAAAGTTGTGGATTGGGAGGGAAAGATATATTTCAGACATTTCAAGTTATTTGTTACATAATTACCCACAAAACAATTTTTAAGTAAGATGTATTATTCTACTTATAAGACATTCTAGAGGAGATAAAACTACGGGGATAAAAATCTGATGAATGGTTGTCAGGGCCTGGGCTGGAGGAAGGGATCAACTAAAACAGGGTACAATGGAACTTTGGGGGTGATGGAAATGTTTCATAGCTTACTGCCATGGTGATTACATAACACGTACGTTTGTCAAAGCACCAAAAACTTAAAATCACCAAACTGGATGTTTTTAAAACTTATGATTCTATTACTTTAATCTGGCTCCATAACAATGGAAGAAGTGGTCTTTCTTGAGAAGCCATCTATATAATCTGTATTGAAATATCACAAATTGTATGAAAAACATTGTTCAGAGTTCTAGACAATGTAAGTATGCAATAACTTTGAAACTCGACTCTGTTTCAATTGCCTAAGACAAGCTTTGACTACCAGGGGTGCAGAGTTTAGTTCGTGGGATAATATAGGCAGTGTCAATCTTCATTCCTCATCTTCATGGATTGCAAACAGCATTTTACATGGCTGATCATTTCCTCCTCCATAAGACACCTGTTCACTTTGTTTCTATAACCTCACACTTTCCTGTGTTTTCTTCTACTATTTTTGTTGCTTCTCCTCTCTCTCCTTTCTTCCTCTTCTTCATCTCCCTGACCTTTAATTATTAGCACCCCTAGAGCTCAGATCTGGACCTCTTCTTTCTATTTATACCCACCTCCCTGGAGATCCCATTCTCACTTATGGCTTTAAATATCATCTGTACATGATAATTCCAAATTTTACCTGCATATTTTAAACTCACATCTCTTATTCTGTACCCAATTTTGTACAAACTTTAGTTGTCAAAAGTTCCTCTCAAAATCTACTCTGTCCACAAAACACCTTGAAATCATCATGAGTTCTTTTTATTCACACCTCACATCTAATCTATTAACAAACGTTGTTGATTTTACCTCAATATCACTTGATTATAATTAAAATATAATAGAATTTAGCCACTTCTCACTGTTTCAATAGTCTACTAATTGTTCTCTGTCCTTGGGTTTTAGGTTTTCTTTAATTTATTCACAAAGAATCTGAAAATGGGCTTTTTAAAACCTTAAATCAGATTGTGTCAATCATCTGCTGAAAATCTTCCACTGACTATCCATCTCACCCATAGTAAAGTCCAAAATTCTTTTATTGACCTATAAGTTCCTATATGATTTTATGATCTATGCACCCCCTCTCCTGCCACTTTACCCCTTAATTAGTTTTGCTCCAACCACACTGTCCTCCTCAAACATGTGGTGCTTGCTTCCACCTCCATCCTTTCTATATGGTCTTCCCTTGCCTGGAATGCTTTTCCCCAGACACTTCACTTGCCCAGAATGCTTTTCTCGTGGTTCTTTACCTAACTAACCTCCTGTGACCTTTACAAGGTCACCTTTTTAGTGAGGCCTTCTCTGGCCACTCTGTCTTTCAGTGCCACCTGCTCACACATCCTTTACCTCTTTCTTATATTATATATTTCGTTTATTTATCTAAGTTATTTTCTACTTCCCCATTCTAAAATGAAAACTAAAGTAGGGCAGGAGTTTTTGTCTGCTTGTCTCGCTATTGTATTTCTGGCATCTAGAAAAGTACCTGCTGTATAGAAGTTGCTCTATAAATATGGGTTTAATGAATGAATAAAATTACATTAAAAAATTTCTAATAATGAATTGAGTACTATTGACACTTTAGTATCTATCTCCTTGGAGAAACAAAGGGCAGAATAATTTTTCTGGGCTTAGTTTCGTAGGAAAGCTTTAGTGAAAGGAAATTAGTCTGTTATCTAGCATGTAGAAATCTCTCAATAGATGTGTTGGACAAATGAGTGGATAAATGAATTCATATATTACCTGTAAACCTAGGGATCAGGTAACTAGGACTGATTACTTCATAATTTAATGAGTATTTGGAGTATTGGGGAAGAAAGTATACAATGTATAAACCTGTTCCCATCTTTGAAAAGAAAAGCCAGATTCCTGAAGGAATACATGTTAATGGATGCTGCCTCTGGGAACTGGAAATGAGTCTTTGTCCTAACACGTATTGGGGAATGCACTGAGACAAGGAGTCTGCTGCCAGATGTTTCTATCCATGCTTCTATGTGAGCAGGTCATGTCAAATGAGATTAAAATATCTTCACAACAGCCAAACACAAAGAACAAAGCCCCATGTTTTGTGAAAATAGCACGTGGGCAAAGGATTAGAGTTCACTTGGGTAATCTCTTCTGTATAGGCCACTGGAAAGAGAACTTCTTGCCAGTCAGCTTGAAATAATTAGAGTAGTCAAGTGTCAAGCATTGCTGCGGACCTCATTAATACAACTCCTCAGGGAGGGATTGTTACTTGGAAAAATTAGCCTTTACTCTCAAGAGCACTGAAAAGACATCTTCTAGCCTCTGGTGAGAATCTGAGTTTCTCCATTATCACCTCTGGTACCAGAAGAGAAGATCCTTTTGATTCATCATCACATTCAGATAAGCGAAGAAAGACACTTCTCAACAAGTGAGAACAGATTTTGGTAAACAAATGGGATTTTTTTAAAGGGATATTTAAACAGCAAATGTATCTGCTCTAGTGCAGCTTGACTGTCTAGACTTGAAGGACTGTCTTTAGTTGTGTTCAGCACATGTTATTGCCAAAGAGACTCTTTATGAAAATTCAGTGACTATATCATTTCCTCTACAAAGTTTTTTGTACATGAGGTGATTCTCTAAAGAAAATTGCCTCTGCAGACTTTGTTTATCTAATATGTTCTTCTTCATTCTTGTTTCATGCTGTTTCATATTCAATATCACTGTAAATAACCCACAGCTTTATTGACCAATTACGATCTTTAGGAAAGTGCTATTGTGTATGGTTTACTTTAGATGCTTTAAGTACATTGATGATTCAGTCTCACTAAGCCTTAATAACAAAGCACTAGGATGTTTTGTTCCATTCTAATCAGTAAAATCATAGTCTATATCCCTCAGTTTTGTGCTTTACTTTAAGCAATCCACCTTAAGAGGCTTTTATTATGTGCAAAACACTAGTGTATAAAATACTTTGAAACAAAACAAAGGAAGTTTAAAACCCAGTTCTACCACTGGCTAGCTATGCGATCTTTGTTAAGTTCTTTGTGCCTTAGTTAAGTTCTTTGTGCCTTAGTTTCATGATCTGTAAAATAGGGTTTGTTATGTATACTACTTACTTTTAAAACTAATTGTAATGATTAAATGAGGTGAGGTAAGTAAAGTACTTAAAACAATATCTGGCATATTATAAATGCTTAATATAATAGCTCCTATTCTTATCATTACAGTCTAGGTTCAGCTATCAGCAATTAATCAAAGCCACATTTAGTCAATGGATATTATCAAATGATCAGTAGCTTACCCCAAATTCCTTTAAAATGCTGTAATGGAAATACAGATTTGGTGGCATCAGTAACTACAGTAAAGATAGAATAATTGAGAGGTTTTGTTTAAGAATATGTGGAAAAACTAATTTTTCATAACTTAGCATGAATCTGTGTTATTATAAATTTCAAAAGGGGACAATATTTAAGAGAAACAGAATAAGTACTACCATCAAATCAAAAATTCTATGACTTTATTATCTATTTAAATGAAATATACATCTATGTTTAAATGACAATCTAAGACTGAGAAAATGGATGTTTGTGCTTTCATTTCAAACTGTGGATAGTATGCACCTCCATTACATATCAGAGTGTCTATTTTTTAAAAAGTAATTAGTCTTAAAAAGTTTTGAGAATGAAGTTAATGTGTTTATCCCTAAAGAGAAACTATAAACAGGACTGTGATTAAGAGTTTGCTAATATGTGGTTACCGGGCCTAGGGGTCTAGCTTTTGCCCTAGTATGTGTGCATGCATGTGAGTGTGCATACATGCGTGAATGTTTGTATGTATGTTTGTTTATGTATTTGGGTCCTTGGACATTTTCCGGAGTGCCCCAATTATATTTTATAAAGGTGTATATAGTAATTCATATTTAAAACATTTTGAATTTTATTGGTATTTTCCTCTACCTTACTTGTATTTTTTTTTTTTTTTTTGTCTTTTGTCTTTTTTCCGTGTCCGGCAACGGATCGCAACCCTCAGTGCTGCCCCCGTACTGGACCGGGGACCAGCAACGGGATTGCAACCCTCGGTGCTGCTCCCGCGCCTTGCTCAGCCAGTGAGCGGGAGCCGGTCTGTATGTGGGATCCGAACCCTCGGACGGGAGCGCCGCCGCGCTTCCCAAGCGGCGCACTATCCAGTGCGCCACCGGGCCGGCCCTTACTTGTATTTTCTTTGAAAACATTTTACAACAAATCAGAATGCACTGTGGTTGCATTTACATGAGAAACAGAAAAAGTGAGAATAATTTAAGCATAATATTACATTACCTTTTCATTTGCCTTTTTATTATTGGCTTCTTGATCAAGAATAGAGCAAGAATCTATTAACAGCTGCTCCAAGCAGAACTTGTGATGGAGTCCAGAAGAACTAATTGAGTACACATGTTTGAAGTATCACAGGTCCCTTCTTGCAATGAGCCAAAAATATGGCTCAAAGTTTTTCTAAAATCAAACCCATGAAAGAGCATTTTTGAAATTGTTATGAAAATGCTTTTTTTAAAAATCATTCTTCTTGAATACTAGTAAAAAAAATTAATAAGAGCAAAACTGAAATACAAATGAGTTGAATAAATATCAGAAAAAGAGACTAAGCCAGATTGGTTAGGTGGCAGTTGGAAGGACTGACAGGTAAACCAGCAGGCTTTATACACAACCATATATTTTAGTTCCTTTTGCCTTGTTAGCTGAATTAGGATTTTAAAACAAAATCTCTTGAGCTAGGATTATACTTTTACTATATTTTCCACTCAACTTGGAAGAAATGCTTTTTACATTTTACATTCAAATGATATATATTTTTTGAAAATAGACCTTCTCTTTCAACCTTTCTCTGTTTACAGTAAGGTTTTGCATCTCCCTAATCCCTGCCATGGACTATAGACATAACAAAGCTCTGATAAAAGACAAGGGGCAACTTGCAATTTCATTTTCTTGGGAGCTTTTCAGAGGGATTTATGTCCACACACTTACTTGTGACATCTGCTTACATTTCTCCAAAAAAAAAAAAAAAAAGACCTAAGTTGTTTACCTTAGGGTGTACATTTAGCAGGAAAAGTATCCCATAAAAAAGGAAAAAGATTGAACTGTTTATATTCTTTTCTTAAAATCTTTTCTTAAAAGATTTTCAGCATACCCAACCCAGCCTTCCAAAAATAAAAACGCACGGTGTTTAGACATTCTGGCAAAGCATAAAGTAGACATAAGATGATGCAGTGGCTATTTCAGGATTAAATTATCTTATGCTCATTTTCAAATTAATGTGTAAATTTTAAATTATGCTAATTTTTAAATTAACTGGGGTGAGGTGAGCAGCATAAAGCTCTCAGTATCAGAGATATGGGGCATTTGTTCTAAACCTACAAGCAAATGTAAATCTAAGACTTGTCAGAAAGTCTGTATGTAAGACCAACTGAAAAATTGACAGGATAATACAAAGGTGCTTTTTGAGATGTACAGAGTTTTTCCCATACAGCAATGAACCTGGCTTTAAAGTCTGATTTATATGTAAAGAAATCCTTCCTGATGATGAACTAAAATGTATTCCAGACATATGTTAGAAGAAGGCTATGACTGATGTCTAGCCCACATTACATCACTGTCCGTTCTACAGCCAATGGAAGCAAAATCTGAAGGCCCAACAGCCTCAGTAACCACTAAGTCAATAGTCTCACTTCTTGAGACTAGTAGCTCAGCAGTTCACTACTATGGTTTCCAATAATAGTTAATAATAGTAGAGCCTGCTTTTGAACTTAAAGAATACAAAATCAAATACAGAGCCACTCTCATTTTTGTTGAGCTTCTTGTAAAGGCTAAAGAAAGGAAAATTTTATTTAGGAGAAATACTCATATACTGCAATTTTTCTCCACCAGAAAAACACACTAATTAGAACGTCATAGTCAAATTGCTATTCCAATTTTTGCCTAAAAAGGAAAAAAAAAATGCTCTCATGCCCAGCTTATGATTTTAGGAAGCAAAGGAGGGGGCTTTATATCATTTGCATACATATTATTTAAAAATTTCTTTAGACTGATCCTATCCATGAAACTTCTTTATGTATTTCTATACACTATAACCTTGCTACTCAAGGTGTGATCTGCAGACTGGCAGTATCAGCATCACCTGAGAGTTTGTGAAAAATGTGGAATCTCAGGGTTCCAGCCCAGATCTGCTGAATCAAAATCTTGTTTTAATTTTGATTTTAACAAGATCCTTGGGTAACTCAAAAGCACGTTAAAGTTTGAGAATCCCTGCTCTACAATCCTGCTTTTCAGTATTCTCACTGAGTGAGACACTCTTTTAAGCATAACAGTAAAACCTTACTTCTGCATTTCCTCATAAACACCTTTACCTTCACATTTATTTGCTAAATCACACTCTTGTTTTTTTTTGTTTGTTTGTTTGTTTTTAATTATTATTATTATTATTCTTTTGGAAGGGGGCATAGTTCTTACAGTAGAAGAAAGAACACTTAGGTCTTTATTTATTTCCAACATAGATTTATAACAACAAAAAAAAAATCCTTCCAATGCTGTAGAGTCTAGACAATACCATAAAAAAGTAATTGCATTAAATTTCTTAGCATTAGAAGCTGTGGGCCAATTCTATCATTTTTCACAATAGGAATGCCAGCAAATGTATCATATATTTTTGTCCCGTTCTTGTCAAAATTTACACTTGATTTTTGTTTTGTCTGTTTTGTTTTGTTTGTTTGTTTGTTTGTTTTCCTGACAGCCTGAGGCTTTATGCTTTGGCTCACTGAATCGGTGAGAAGTACTCACTGAAACTCTGCTGGTGGCTGTGTGAAGACATGCACACTAGTCTATTGCTTACAATACTATCTAAAGCACATCATTCTTTTTGAGCCACATAGCAAGAAATTATTTTTGGAAGAAGGTGTAATCATCTAATACTTGCTCTTACAATCCATCTTTACATTGGTGGTTGTCTATTCTGTATTATATGCTTTATTAAAAACATATTTTCAAACACTGCCTTTTACCCTTCCGGCTCAAATGTATGCTGCACACAAATGCTTGTATTGTTCATTCACAGTTTATGCCTGTATTTAAGTTGTAGACTGAGGAGCGGGGTACAAAAAAATCACCCCCCGCCCATCCCCGCACCCCACACAGCTCTCTTTATTACCCATTCTCATCTCTTGTTTAGAGAATTTTCGTGAGAACACCTGATAATTTTGTAATTCAAAAGTTGCTGTCATTTTGCATGACACTGGGGATTTTGCTGACTGAAAGAAACTCCATAAATCTAACGGGTGTTTAGGGTATTTATTTTATAGTCCTCAATTTTCAACTTGAAAGCAGCAAGATATAAGCCAAAAATATTTCAGTGTGTGTTTCTCTTCAGTTCTGATTTTCTTGTGTAAACAGATTCTGATAAAAACAATCATGATAAAACATTCTGAAAATGTCTAGTTCCCTTTCTATACAAGGCTTTTTATGCACATGTACACATAGGCAATGTTCTGTTATTTTTGTGACTCAGTTAAGAAAACCATGCAAAAGGTTAGCTCCTGTTGACAACCCATTACCTTTCGCCATTAGATAACCACAAAGGTGCAGAGATTTTTAAGTCATTTTTAGTTGGATACACCTCAGGAAAAGAGTAGAATCAAGTCAGAAATGTTTAAGAAAAAAACACCATTATCAATGGTATTAGCTGCAGTCCTGTATTTGAGAAAAGGCTGCCTCACTCCTACTGCAAATTTTTAAAAAAGGTTAACTTGATTTGCCTGAAAATATTTCAAAATGCCAGTGTCAAACAGTTGGGTTGAGGAAGGAGGATTTTGACTCAGAAGAGGAAATACGGGGAAGAAGCACCTTCCTTTATCAAAGCACCACATCTGTAGATGTTCTTTGTTCCTTTTCTGATATGCAAAGCAATTTTGATAATTTACTTTGAGAACCCCTCTGGTTGTCTTTTTTCAATATTAATCTGACCCCATCAAAATCCCCAGATGTTTTGGGAAATGCTTTTGAGGTCTACTCTTTGACTCTCATGTTTGAATATATGATTTATTTTAGTTGCAAATCTTTTCTTTCCCCCACCCCTTCTTTCCCAAACATAGGCAAAAGCTTTAATTGATAATTCATTGTGTTTCTTACTGCTGACTTAACATTTTAGGTTGTATCTCTAATTACTCCTGTGAGGTTCAGATAATAACTTTAAATTCAGTGAGTTTTCCCAGCTTCCCAAAGTCATTTATTAGAGCCTGCAATACCATGTCATAAATCTTTTGGGTAAACTGCAAATGCTGTAGACAAGCCAGTCGAAGATCAACAAAAATTGCATAACTTTCTACAGCACCCCAGCAAGAAGTGCAAGCAATTATTCCTTCAGCCTGCAATGTGTTTGCCTTGTATCAAAAATTGTTAGTCACAATAAAAAAAAAAGGAGGCTGAGCCTTAAGAGGATTTCAAGCTATGTCCTCAGGCACATTTGGAAAGGTTCAAAAATCAATTAGGCCAGAAATCTAACAACTAGTATGAAAAAGATAGCAAATATAATTGCTTAGCCTCCAGATTGACCCAATGAAAAATTATTTTTTCTTAATAAGCCTTCTTAATAAGACAGACTGCCTATAAATTGAATATAAATATACATATGTATGTAATTCTGATGTAACAGGCTATTGCCTCTGTTTATATTGGATATACACTAGCAGTTTTGAGGAAATATTAAATAAATATAAGTGAGGCATGAAACTGTTATATTGCAAAGTTTCTAGAAGTGAATCTGCTAGAAGATTATGTCATGTCAGTTCCTCCATCTGGATTGATCTTCCTGTTGCTATTGTTCACCTGAATTTTCTTTTCTCCCAAGACAGGCAGTGTAGGGTATTGGTTAACCCTGGGCTGTACAGTCAGGCCTGGATTTATATCTCACTTATACTCCACACTAGTTCTATGACCTTGAGAAAGCTGTTAATCATCATAAGTCTCAAGCCATATACAAAATGAAGACAATAATGATAATAACGGTACTTCCTTTATTAGTTTGTTATGGGGATTAAATGAGAAAGTGCATATAAACTGCTTAGACCATTCTAGGATCAAGTTAGTACTCAAGAAATATTGATTCTCATTGGTATCACCTAACCCCTGGGCACTCTCAGAAATTTGTTTCTTTTGAGGTCCTACTGTACTTTTTAGAAGAAAGTTTTAATTAGCTTTCTTTGATGTATATGTGTATATATTTTAATAGGATTTATCTTTTATGTAATCAACAAACCTACACTGACACATCATTATCACCTAAAGATCGTAGTTTACATTAAGGTTCACTCTTGGTGATGTACATTCTATGGGTTTTGAGAAATGTATAATTACCTGTATTCACCATTATAGTACCCTATAGACTATTTTCATGGCCCTAAAAATCCTCTGTGTTCTGCCTATTCCTGCCTATCCCTGGCAATCACTGATTTTTTTACTGTCATTCTGGTAAAGGTAAAAATATTCAACCAAGTGAATGTCACATGGTTGGAATGATGCAGTGTGTAGCCTTCTCAGGTTGGTTTCCTTCACCTAGTAATATATATTTAAGGTCCTTCCATGTCTTTTCATGGCTTGATAGCCCATTTCTTTTTAGCCCTGAATAGTATTCTGTGCTCTAGATATACCACAGTTTATTTATCCATTTACCTACTGAAGGACTTCTTATTTGCTTCCAAGTTTTGGCCATTATAAATAAATTAGTTATAAACATTCATGTATAAGTTTTTGTGTGGACATAAGTTTTCAGCTAATGTATATGTTTTGTAAGAAAGTGTCAAAAGGTCTTCCAAAGTGTCTGTACCATTGTACGTTCCTACTGGCAATGAATGAAAGTTTCTGTTGTTCCACGTACTTGTCAGCATTTGGTGTTGTCATTGTTCCAGATTAGGCCATTCTAATAGGTGTATTTCATTGTTGTTTTAATTTACAATTCCCTAATGACATATGGTGTTGAATATTTTTCATATACTTTGCCATCTGTATATCTTCTTTGGTAAGGTGACTGGTCAGGTTTTTTGTCCATTTTTTAATGTGGTTTGTTGTTGTTGTTGAGTTTTAAGAGTTTTTTTTTTAAATATAATTTGGATAACAGTCCTTTATCAGATATGTCTTTTGCAAATATTTTCTTCCAGACTGTAGTGTACTTTCTTTACGTCAGTAATTTTAGGTTCAGTTTACATATTGCTTGCATCGATGTATAAATACTTGTGTATATGGACCTGACCTTTAAAACAGGGAATAGACCCTGAGTTTGTTTTGTATCCTCCATAGCACCCCACACAGTCTCCAGCATGCATAGAGGTATTCAGTAATGATTAACTGAACAATTGTGTTGCTTTGCCTCCCACGGATTTGTCACCCCTTTTTCCCTGGGTGACGGAGACACCAAAGATTACTCAAAGCCCATCTCTTGTGAGCAGTGAGAAGCCCCAAAAAGGGGTTAATCTCCCAGAACTTCCTCAAGCGCAAGGCATTTCTTCCATTTGGGAAATTAACCATGAATCGGGGTTCTCTTCCTGCATTTATTCTACAGAACAAGGAGTTACAGTAAGAGACATAGGTGGGGTTTTGCTAAGTACAGTTTAACAAGTTTTACAATAGAAGCTGGTAACATTCAGTAAAAACAAGTCAGATGACATTCTGTTAGGCAATTAAGTGGTCCACTAACAAAGGCTTGATTTAGCCAACATTCCTTTTCCTTCTAGCAGCTTTTTAGTAACTTTACATATCAACTAGTAACTTGTCTGTCTTAGAACCAGCAGCCTTGCTGTGTTATGATTCTTATCTTGCAACAGAGATTCAATAGCCTGGGGGGAATTTCCTGTTCTTTGCAAGGTCAATATTTGAAACTGCAAGGCTTTGGAAAACCAGGACCTGTGAGGTACATTTGCTTTATGAATCCTCTACACAATTGAATAATGAATGTCTAGTAGAAGTTATTTCAATATAATGATACTTGAAATTAGGAGTTTCATGGGACGGTTCAAAACTAGTCATGTCAGGCAGAACCTTATACAAATGATATGATCCTCCTCCTGCCAGACTTTTCAGTGTATTATTATGGATTATGTATGAGCATCAGGGACAAAGTGAGTCAAAAGAGGAAGTTCAAAAGCTTCCCCTATAATTGGACAGAAACTTTCTACAGACTTTTTGGAGTTGAAAATTTAAAGGTAGATCACCAGTATAAGAGTTGTAGTCATTGGATTATAAATAGATGTCTCATGCAGAGGCAAGATATGAGTAATCTTTTTCTGATACAAATTTTAAAACTTCCATGGACAAAAAACACTATAGTAATAGTGAAACACAGATACTAATTCATTCGAAAACATTGTTGAGTGTCTACCAAGTGCTGAACTATCGTGGGATAGCCAAAGGTCAATTTGACATAGATGTACTCAAAGAGCTTTATAATTCAGTAGGGCAGGAGAGGTGTGTGCACAAATAGTCATGGTGCAAAATTAGGAGAGGAAGAAATTTAACTATGGCCGGAGGAGGGAAAATCATTGATTAATTGAATAGATATTTATTAAGCATTTATTGTGATTCACTAGATGGGATTTTAAAAACCGATCCCTAAAGCTGCATTATAATTATATAATTATAATAAGTCCCCATTATAATGGGGCTTTGGGGATCGGTTTTTAAAATCCCATACCTTCAAGATTCTCACTGAACATGAGTCGGGTCCAAGAATAGTGAGGGCTTCAGGAAAGAATCCCAGGGAAGACCTTGTGCAAGAGGTGGCATTTGGACTTGAAATAAAAAGAGAGGTAGGATTTGGATATTTGGAGATATGAGCAATGAGAGAGGAAGCACATTTCAGATACTGGCAACAGACGTGGCATAGTCATCTGGATGTCGTGTGTTCCAAAATGAAAAAAGAATCTTTTATTTTCTAATTTCTTTTGCTGACCTTTATTTACTTAGAAAAATATAATTAATATACTAATAGATTATATTTATTGAGTATTTTGTTTGACCTACACATGATTTTCAACATTTTGCTTTTTTAAAAAATCTCATGTAATCCTTTCTAGACCTCTGAGGCAGATATGATGTTTATGCCCAATTTTAGTAAAGGAAACAGTGGCTTGCCCCACATGGGACTGGGACACATCCTCAGGCACATTTAACTCAGAATCTTACACCATATATCAAAGCCATGACAAAGCCCTCAGAGCCTCACAAAATCATGTCTCCATAAAAGAGTTTACAACTCAAAATATTTTAAAAGGTATTTCAACTCAAAGTATTTTAAAAAGGTATTTCAAAGGATGCCTGCAAAACCAAAAATAACTAGAAAGAGAGAGATTGCTCTGAGCCAGTATATGTGAACTCATCAAGACTAAAGTCAGAATAAGCAGAGTCTTGTGTAACAAGGATTTGTTTTTATTTACTGGAGGGATCAAGGCTGAACAAGGAAGGGATCTGCTTAGGTGAGATGGTGTAGTGACAGGACAGAGCGAAATCTGGGTTATTTGCCTCTTATTTAGATTTTTATTTAGATCAGGCAGAGTGATACTCACCTAGAAAGGGTAATATGGATCTGAGGAATTTTAAGCCCAAGATAAATAAGAGAATGTTTCATACAGTGGAGATAAAGAGGGTATTTGGGATGAAGAAAAAGGTGTGAGCAAAGGCAGCACAGATGGGATTTGGAAGGGGTGATTAAAGTCCTGTAATTGCATTTTCAAATCCACAAGAATAAGTTCAGGGAGATACCTAGCTAATAAACAGTGTGCAGAGGTCTGAGAATTTTAGTTTACTGAACGCTGAAATCAGCAACTAGTGAGTGTGACTTAAAAACAACTCAGACAATTTTGATGAAAGAATAGTATCTTAAGGAAGGTACTGAACTGTTTAGTACTCCTCTTACTTGTTGCATTTAATTTAGTGTATGGTGTTCAGATTCATTAGTATCTAAGTTTATTAACAAACTAGATATCCAAAAGGTAAATGGTTAGAAAAACTTCACCTAAAGATTGATAGAATGGAAGATGATTTTCCAGCAGAAAACATGAGATGAAGATGGAAGAAAGTGGCCTGAATAACTGTTTTCAAATAGGCAAAGAGTTGTCATATGGGAAAAGTGTACAGATTAACCTATAATAATTTATAGTGCAAACCCATGAAAGAGAGTTAACTTTTAATTTAAAAGGGTTTAAAAAATGAATAGGCTGCTTTGAGAAGTGGCATCACTGGCATGTTTCATGTTGAACGTAAGTGACCTTCTGCCAGAGATAGTTAGAATAGTTTCCTGCATCTGGTGAGAGGTTAGGCTAAGATCACTTCTCAATTCTAAGATTTTCATTATTTTATTATTCAGGACTTTAAGAGTCATTGGCAAGTCTCTCTCATTTCTTTCACTAGTTGTCCAAAGTGCATCACAGGGCAATCTAAAATGTACCAAAAGAAATCTCAAAATTTCTTATGTTCATGTTTTCCAAAATAAAATCATTTGCAACCCACAGTTTTAAATAAGCTGAACAAATGTGATGGAAATAAAGCATTATACATAATGGGAGTCAATTCATAAGTCTGAGAGAAAGGAAATGAGAAGCAAAGTATGTTGTCTTTTTTATCTTTTAGAGTCCTAATTTTTTAAAGGGAAACTCAGTTTATAGGCATTCTTTTAAACTATTGATAGGGGAACAATAGAAAATTTTTATAACTAATAATGTGAAGGAGTACACTACATATTGTGTAGTCTAAATTAAAACCTAGGGGGGAAATATTCACTCAGCTATGTTGTTGAATAATATTTGGTAACCACTATTATCCAGTAATGGAGATGTAAGAAAAAAAGAGATGCTAGAATCTACCCCTCTGTTTACATGCCTACTTCTATCAATTATTTATTGCCTAAGACTTATTAATCTGCACACACACATACCCCACATATAAAGTTGGGAAAAGAATTAGACTTGAAATTATTTATGTTGGAAGTTATATAAATTAAGGATCTGCTGCTTGAACATTCTTTATCTCTATGTGATGAGGGATATCTGACGTTCATACAGAATATATATTTTTTTACTTTGTGTTCTAGACTGTCTTTATTTTTTTGATTGATTATATACAGCAGAAACCCAGGACATATCATTTTGTGTGACATCAATGAATAAAAAAAGTAAACCTACTCTACAAATATGAGTGATAGATTGCTTCCCGGATACATTTATACTATGTAGATATAGTCCCCAGGTCTAAACCAAAGTGAATGGAGCTGCAATTTTGACAGAGAACATCAGATGTAAATGTAGGGTCTTCACCAGTCTCTACTGTAGTAATTGCTGTCAAGTCACCTCAGCATTCCAGAGGAAGCTTGGTTTGGTTGTTTTCTTTTTCTTTCTTTCCTTTTTATTAAAGGATCCATTAAAACAAGGGAGTATGTAATAGTACAATAAACCTAGGTGAATCCCATAACATGGGTAAGGAAATAGTCATAAATCTCAAAGAAGGCAGGAAGAATATGCTATTTTTGAGTTGCATAAATGCCTTTTTTGTTATTTTATTTTTTATTTTGGGCTAAATTTTTAATGTATTGCTCCAGAGTGTTTATCACAAATTGAATCACTATGAATTAAATTATATTAAAGTATATGAAAATTGAGAAGGTGACTTAGAATAAAATAGGATTACAGAACTGATAGGATGATCTAGACAATGAAGACGTTGGACTAAATGAGGCAACTAAGACAAGAGAGAAATTATGTAATTTGTTCAAGATTATAAGTATAGTTAAGGACAAAACTTGCAGTTCTCTTTATTCTCAGACTACCATTGTTCATTCTTTCTCTTGTTAAAATTTTCTAGCACAAATACACCTCAGTGTACCCATCACTCAGAATACACATTTAGAAAAATTTATCCAAAAATGTTCATATACTTTTATCAAACTCATGTTTTACTTTTTATTCTAAGGTATTTTGCCTTCTGTCTTTGTGACTCCTAATGAGAATGTATGCATTTATATTTGATCATCTCACTTAGAATGGTTTTCCTGAGACTAGAACCTTCATGTTATTTTAAATGGCTCTTTTTACATCCAATAATGTGGTTTCAGTTTATTGCCTAGTAGCATGTGATTGTTTTTCTCTTTTTTCCAATTTTTAAAGTATTGTTTTTATTTTCTGTCATATTGCATGGATTGTCGTGTTTAAAACAAAGCTAAATGTAATGGTGTTAATGTGAAAATTTATTTCTTACTTTAAAAGAAATGCTATTAATGATAAGCATGAAGTGGCAGTTGATTACGCATATTGAATTTACCAAATACCTTTATAGAATCTATCTTAAAGATGTATTTTGTTTTTCCTCATTTGTCCTAATGATGCATGTTACCTGTAATAGATTTCCTGATTTTGAAACATCTTAGAATTCTTGGGATATACCTTATCTGGTCCTATATGGTATCTAAACGTCAAAAAGGACCAAAGTTTAGTTCTAGGTTCACATCTAGTGACTGTTTAAATTTGTGCCATATTTCTTCATCTGTAACATAATCTTAATAATAGTTATCTCAGAACTGTAAAGCTAAAACTGGTGATTATACAAAGTATCATATAGGACAGCCATCTCTATCATAGTGTGTTATTAATTTACATGCTATTGAATATTATGTAAAGAGTATGTCAACTAGAATTTTAGTAACTATGGTTATAATATAGATTGGTTGGTGGATCTGTGTGTGTGTGCTACATCTTGCTGGCTTTTGTATAAGGAAGTTCAATTTTATGAAGTTAGAGGGGAGTGTCTATCATTTTTCTATATTCCGAAACATATTCCATCACTGAGAGTTATCTATTTCTTGGACCTTTTTCCAAAAGCAACATAAAACAGTAGTAGTAGTAGTAGTTAAGAGCACATTCTTTGGAGATAGACAGACCTGGATTCAATACTGGTTTTTCAAATGATTAGCAGAGTGACTTTGGGCAAGTGACATTTTTATGCTACAGTTTTCTTATCTATCAAATGAAGGTAATAGTAGCATCTGCCTCATAGAGTTGATCTGAGGATTCAATCAGTTTTCAGTAAATATTTTTTTGTGACCATTATAGGCCAGACACTATATTCAGAGCTATATTTTAAAAAGTTAAGCTGAAAACATAGGAAGTGGACATTGGCAATTATAACTTATTATTAATACTATTGCCAAAATTATTAATAACTGGGACATAAACTATCTAGGCCAAGAGCCTTATACACTGGCAATTTCTGCAGTTATTTCTGTACTGGTTTTATTAAGTACCTAGATTTATCAGTTTCAGCTCTGTAGCAATGTATGAATATAACTCAGTACATAACTGAGTAGGTTTAATTTTAAAAAAACAATTAACAATTTACATAACAGTTCTATCATAGTATTTGGGTAAGAAAAATTGTGCTCTAGAAAGTAGCATGTGACATTATTTGTGATAGGAGAGTAATCCTAAGAATAGAAAGAAGTTGAATAATAACCATAATTTCAAAAATTCCCTAATAGTCTCTTTAAAGCTTAAGGAGATGGTTGTGCAATAATGAATGAGAGGTTTACCTTACACAATTTCCAGTTGGATAGTCTGAGAAACAACATGATACCATTGAAAGCTCTGGAAGAGTTTTGGCTAGCAAGAAAATGAGAAGGGCTTTATTTCTTTAGAATATCAAAAATAATACATGTTCTTCCAAAGAATAAGTTGGGTCAAAATTAAGATGTGGCTCAGGAATGGATAAATTCAACAGTATATTTGAAAGCTCAGCGAGTCTGTGTGTGAAAGGCAGCAAGGCTCACCTTTGGTGTTGAAAGGTTATTTTAGGTAGTGATCAAGTTTCTCTTTTTTTGTGTACTTATTTGGAGAACTTGAGTGTTGCCTACTTTTGCCCTAATGCTGTATCAATAATGAGATATTATAAGCATTAACCATATATCTTCTATAACCAGTGCATTTTGGTGGTCTGTGCTAATGTCAGTATAGTTATTTGTTTGAAAAATGTATTGAAGTATTTTAGCTCTTGTAGCATACATTAGAAGTTATAATGTCTTAAGCTAAAGATTAGTCCACAATCCATTAAAACAAAAACAAAATCCACTAAACTTAAAGATTAAATTTATAAATCTGTCTTGAAAACTTTCATAATTTTTTCTTACAGCATTTTTTGTATAAAATAAAATTTAATAGCAAATTTTGAGACAGCTGATAGAGTTCATTAAAGCAGAAAAATGTATTATCATTACTTCAAAAGAATAAGGAATAATTTAATTTTGACTAGGAAAGTTTATCAAAAGCTTAGTGCTACCAAAGCAATTGTGCTGGGTTAACATTTGTTGCATCTTTATCCAAATTCAAATGCTTCCCACATCTCTTACCTATCATTAAGTGTAGTTGTTAAATCTTATGAGTTAAGCATAAATTATTACTTGGTTGTTAATTGGAATGCAACTAGAACCAATATTAAATATCCTTCTCTCTTTTTGTTGACATCAAAGCATGTTCTTTGCTTGAGGAGAAAGAGTTGTGGTTATTTTTTTATCATTTTTCAGGGCAGCACTGGTATTATCTGTATAATTCTTTGCATGAAGCAGGCACTCAGAATTGTCATTCTTGGGCAGCATCTTGGATGAAATCAGCTCAAAATTAAAATGACATTATTAAACACTAGACCCATGCTCACAGACTTAGGGAGAAAGAGAAGATAGCAATTACTGAGAGGCCAATTTCAAACAACTAAGATAAAAATTAAACAATTTGGATAATTTCAATTTATATATAGAAAAATTGAAATATTCATAGGAAAGTATTAAAAGGGCCTGAGAAGTGGTCTGTATATTTTTAAAAGAGGGGTTAAATGGGAGAGAAAAAGAAATGTTTAATATTTATATTTCTAATCATAATCTGGAATTGAGTAAGAAAGCTGAAAAATTTTAATAGAAGAATACTTCTAATGGATCAATTTATAATACAAATATCAGAAACTCTACCTATTAAATTATTTTTATTGCGATGTAAGAAATAGTGATGGTTTACATCATTCTTCTAAACCATTCAAAGGCTTCATGTAATAATACTATACAATGGCTTGTGATAAAATCAAAGTGGTTACAAAATTCAGATCTATATTTACTTGATTGTTGATCATGACATTTGGAAGACTTGAACTGCTAATAAGTTATTACTATTTATTTTTATATACCCTGTCTATTACCTCTGGGAAACTGCAATTAAATCTTTAATTTCCTTGCCTATTGTAGTCACAAATTTTATTTGGCAAAAAACTACATGGCTGACTTTGTTATGATGGTAATATATTCTATCAGATTTGATTGGAAGCTTGAGGCACATCTTTCCAAAATGGCAACCAGTGCTAAAAATGATTTAAAGAAATCTATTAGCTATAAAAAAGGGGGTACACAAGGATGTATCTTTTTGATACAAAAAAAAATGATACAAAGGAAAAACAGGGATGTAGACAAGGGGGAATAGAGGATAAAGGAAAGACATTGGCTGTTTCTCTAAATGTGCCTTCCTTATAGTTTTTGAACATCTGGCAACACTCCAGAAATGTAATTAAACCTGAAGGGAATTGTGCTTCTATTTTTGTTCCCAAGGCTCTTAAAGCATAAGGAAGTCTGTCTTAGCTCTAATGCAGGTGAGGATTTAGCTTATTAGTAATTCTGAACACTTGGACTAATTTAATGCCCATGAAAGAGTTGTGACTGGTCTCTACCATCCCCATCTTGGCAAGTTTCTCAGTGTACGGCCTCATAAAATTGTAAGAGTTTAGAGGCCACAAGAGACTCTCATGTGGCCTCTTCTACTTCCAAGAGATCTCAAAGAGTGTACAGAGGGAAGTAGCATGATACGGTTGAAGGACATAAGTTTGGAACCAGACAGGCCTGGATTGGACATGACTAGACTGATGTTTTAGCTGTGACTTCAGAGAAGTACCTAATTACTTTGAATTTTCTCAACATAGAGATTATAAGGCCAGCAAATGGAGTTATTGTAAAGATCAAAGGAGTGGAGGTTTGAAAAGTACTCGATATTTTGCTTGGTTTATACTGTAATGAGGATGTTAGCATCTCTCTCTTTCCAAGAGGCTTACTAATATCACATGTAAACTGAAACTTCTTCTTAGCACCTCATACCTCCTGAGAGAAAAAATGGTATGGTTAAGCACACAAAATCTGGAACCTTCCTGAGACCATATTACAGCTCTAATACTTATTAGCCATGTGATTTGAGACAAGATATTAAACACTTTGAAACTCAGCTCCTTCATCAATTAAGTGGAAATGATATTATATATTTATAGATATTAGTTTTTGTAAAGGGCTATGATTGCATAGCACTGAAAATATGCACAGGAATGCCTGGCACATGGCGAGAAAGACAACTATAATCATCATCATCATCATCATCATCATCACCATCACGCACCTGCTGTCAAATACTGCCTTTCCTGAATATCCACATTCATTTGGGAAGCTTTGACACTGATATTATAAAACAGTGAAGAAGTTAGATATGGTTTTCATTTGGCCTTAGAATGATATTTGTGAATGTTTTCTCAGTGCATTTGTACCTTCTCAATTAGGTTTGGTTCATGTTCATTATAAAAGAGTGGGCAAGTTTGACAGAGGAAATGTATAATTTGAATATGAAATTGCAGTATTTTAATCTTGCTGTGATATTTAATACTTAAAGATTTATCACATATAACCCAAGAACACTGAGTAATTCTGTTAATCAAATGAGACATGGTCTTCCCGGATGGCACTTGCTTTTCAACTACTGTCAGCACAGACCTTTAAGTAGGTGTCTCCTGTACTCTACTGGGTGATCACTAATGAGTTTCTGCTTCATGAAAGGGCATTTTCACAGATAAACACTGTCCTTTTATTCAGCGGATTTAACGCCCAGATCCACTCCAAAGTACTCAAAATCCTTTTCTCCAAAAAAGATACAGGATATCAATTATTTTGGTATGAGGAAAGCAAGGAAAGAGTTACTGGGCAGAAGGAGCAGTAAAGATCCTGAAATGGAACAGAATGTGTTACATTCACAGAAATGAAAGGCCAGTGTGCTAGAGCAGTAGAAAGAAAGAGCATGTGTTCTTTTGGTAGATGGCTGCTAACTTGACGTGGCTCCCGGAATTTATTCCTCAGGCTGTCTTTACTTTGTTATCAATATTCACAAAATATCCTCTGCCTCTTGCAGGTGAACAGTGAGAAGGAATGACCTCAGGGAGCCCCCTGTGGTTACTGCTCTGGGGAAGTTAGAAATGAAATGTCCATGGATTATTTGGATTTGAGCACTTTGTGTGTTTTGGGCTTCAAAATTCTTGGCCAAATTGCAGGGCAAATTCACATTTGACATCATTTATTTGAATTTTTTCTGGAAGTAAAATTGGATGAAGAATCCTTCCTCTTGTTCTTAATTTGTTCACTGCCCAGAACTGCATTTGGGACACGGGCACTGAACCCTGTTTATCTGCTCTTCTGGGCGAACAGGGAGGTAAGAGGGTCATTGGTGAAAACTTTTCTTTCTTCAAATAATTTGTAAAGGGTACTTGAAAAACTAATCAAGTGATTTCAAACAGTATTTCTAAGGTGGAAATTGTACAAGAAATTCCTGCTGCATCTTGAGATAAAAGAGATCTCTAGAGAAATATGTTAACAAGACATTCTACCCCTCAAAGAAACTAAACATGTTACATTAGCTTTGAAATATTGGCATAGAATGATGAATCATTTTTTGACATTGTGTAAGTAAATGACTTTTGGAAAATGTGGTGAGTCCCTGTTGATTCAGAGAGTCTTTTATATATTGCATTTCATAAAGTACATTGATGAATGACACTTAGGAACAATTAGATGAATGTCAAGATGCATACTGTTAGGTTCTACATTTATATTCACAATTTTCCATTTTTAGATTAGAAGACTTTGTAAATGTGCTTAGCCATCTATTTTTCAATTCTTTTATTTGTGCAAATGACATATTTTTATGCATAATTCCATTACCTAATTTTATCTCCTAGACAAATTTTCTAGATAATACCTACATATGTTCTTATATAGTTTACGTATCTTTATACAGAGTCCACTTATTTATATCTCTATCTACATTTGGCCATAAAGGCGTCTGTCTTTATACATACATATGTTCCCTCTTGGGGCCTGTGTACATAGTGTTTCTTTTACCTGGGAAACTCTTACGTTCATTATTGATTTTTTTCTCATCTTCAGCTTCTCAAAGAGGCTTTGCTTAATCAATCACTCAGTCCCGCTCATGACACCCTACTCTTTGCCTTATTGCAGTTATTGTGCTTTATATGCTAATATAAGTTTTAATGTATCAAAAAATAATGTGAGACTTAAGCTTCATAATGGCAGAAGCACCATCTGCTTTGTTAACCATACTTTATCCAGAACTTAGCAGAATGCCAAGAATATGATAAAAAGTCTAGTTGTGTTTTTTGAATGAATGAATAAATAAATATTGGTGAGTATTAAAATTCATACGTTATGGTCGTTTCAAAATTTTAGTGTCATATATGCCAGAAAACCATGCAATTGAGGGAAATGAATGTATCTAAACGCAACCAACTATACACATTTTTAAAATTTTGAGTCACGGAAAAAGTGGTACCGTGTTTTGTGAAATGCACTGCAGCTAAGAGACACTTGCTAAATATTTCTTGACATTATTTTATTTTTGTGGCAGTATTTTTGTTTTATGAAGATGAAGAAAGGTCATAATCATTAGGAGCTTCAGCCTTAGAGATTCCTTATTCTATTCTGAAAATTCTGTTGTGCCAAAATTACACATAAACATAGATTTATTTTTGATGGCTGCAGGAATTATTACTTACTACTCCAGGGATAATAGAGCCTTGCTGATTCTATAGAAAATAGTCTTTGGTGAATGGATTTCTATGCCCATATGCACACATTTTCTTTTCTTGAGGATGTCAGACAGGTAGTCCTGAACTAGACGTCAATAAGAAAGAAGAAAAACGGAGAAAGGCAGCACTGTCAGCTTTTCTTCTGGAATGCATTTCAAGTTAAAGCTCTGCTTGAGGCTTGTGAAAACCAAGATAGCATTTTTAAAAAGTCAGTCCATCAAACACACTAGAAAACATTACCTCACTATTATTTTTCAGATTGCAATTCACTATTCGCAAACAGAATTTTAAAAAATGATATCATCTCCAAACTAATCTTTCCATTTCTAATTTACTATATATAGCTTGTTATCAACTGAAGCATTGAAAATAATTACATCAATCTTTTGATATGTTTTTATGTTTTTAAAGATTTTTTTTAAAACAAAAATGCTAATTTTGTTTTACCTACAACCTGGTTACTAAGGTAACATTTACCATGGAGAGCACTAAAATTACCATCTAAAAGATGTTTTGTCTATTTGTTTGAAAAATGTTGTGCTCTGTATTATGGAAATTGGGGACATTAGAGTCAGACTATAATTATGTAGTCAGCTCTCCACAAAAATGATGGTCCTGGGATACAACAAGTAAATGAAATCCACAAGTAATCCCAAACCTCTTTTTTAGGAAAATCTTTTTATATAGAAATGCCAACAACTGGCAGAATTGATAGAATGTTCTTGTCCAGTTCCTGGTGGAGTTAATAAGAAGCAATGGGTTAGCCCAATGACAAGGACTCAGAAAGAGGCAGGAAAACAAAGGTCATGGTTTTAATCAGCACCTGAAACACGGTGTTTATTGTGCATGGCTACCAATATGACCGCACAATGTGAACAAAGGTAATTTAACACTATACGAGGGTCTTTGGAGCAGCAATAATTTTTAAAAAATCAAAAAATATAAAAACAACAACAAAAACAATTAATATCTGATCATCCCACTGTACTTCAGATCAGTTGTTGGCATGTCTATGTATAAAGGTTTTCCTATAACAGAGGTTTGAGACTAATTGTGAATCTGGGTGAAGGGCTTATAAATTCTTGAGAAGGAACATATATGGTTTACAAAAGGTCTCAGAGGTTTCTGAAACATCCAACTAAATGGCATACCCCCTTTCCCCTCCCAAATTGGAGAATCTGTGGTTTAAAAACAATAAAATCCTAGAGTTTATCAATTTTGTAAATTTTGAAAAAAAATCTGAGAGAGACTCATTCAAATTTAGGTGTCTTTGATGTGTTTTTAAAAACTCAACTAGTGATTTTTTAAAAAAGTTTTCTGTGCAAACTCCTTTGCCTTACATTTAGGCTTTTCCTGGAGCCATAATATCATTGGGATGGGAGGGAATGCAGAGGCTGTGTTATCAAGCAGTCCCTGCTTCAGTACAGCCAATGGCAGAACAGTTTATTCTGCAGATGAGCACAGTTAGATTTTAGAATGTTCTCCCTTGAGCCAAATGGTAGATGGATACTCTGACTTTAGTCAAATCTCAGCCTTCCTGAGCTTTAGGTTTCTCATTTATAAAGTAGACACTCTGCTTCACAAGTTGTTGTGAAGATTAATGAGATACTTACTATGTCTTCTAGCAAAAGTGCAATGGCTATATAATTCAAGCATTACTTTAATTAATTTCCATCAGCCTACTATGAAGCTAACCATTGATTTTCAAAAGTAAGAATAGCAATAATGGTAATAGGACTAATAATAGCTCACAGGTACTGTGTAGCCATTAACTGGGCTAAGAACTTTATATGTAATATCTCGTCAAAAGAAAATTGCAGAGTGATGCAAATGTCCTGGAATTAATAGTGGTGATGGTCATGCAATCTTGCAAATTTACTAAAAAAACCACTGAATCATGTACTTTAAGAGGGAAAAGTTCATGGTATGTCAATAATACCTCCATTAAAAAAAGAAAATTGGATATGAAAGAGCTTTGGAAAATGTAAATGTAGTCTGCTAAGTTCTGTGACGAAAACAATGAAGAATAAGCCATTTTTTTTTCCTTACCCTCCAGCTGTTTTTAATGTTTGAAGAGTCAAAAGAGAGATATAAAAACACCTAAGGCAGAGTATAAGGGAGAACTGTCACAGGCTTACAAAGTTTTATCAGACATTCATAGGATCAAGAGATGGGTATAAGCTTCCAGAAGGGTAATATCACTGTCAGGATATCATTTCATGAAATCCAAGGAGCTATAGCATTCTGTAGAATGGAGACATATTAGAAAAGATACACTATCTCTAATGAAGTTTTAATAGGAAAATGAAAATACTGTTTTTTTAAAAATGTATTACTCCTAAATGAGAACTTTCTGAGGTGGTTTCGCCGTAGATCTTGCCTATATCTGGTTCTTTATTGTATGGTGCTATGAAATGTAATTAGCCAAAAAGAAAAATGCCCTCTGCAGTAACCCTCCTCTTGATTCAATCCTCTAAGGCTGCCTTGGTTTCAAGATCTTTTCCTGGAACAATGACATGGCTGAAGTCATTCTTTTTTAGGAAGCCTCACCAACTTGATTAGATTCCAGTACCCATACTTAGTAGCTATGTGATTTGAGACAGATTATTTAATCTCTCCAAGGAGACAGAGACAGTGGCACTTACCTTATAGGGCTGCTGGAAGTTTTAGGTGAGATACATAGTACAGTTCAATTCCTGGTACCCAAGGTATGTAGTCTGGTATGTAGGGCCTGGTGAGAGAGATGGGTGATAGAAGGAACATATCTTCAGTGAGTCCAGGTGTCATTTCGGTCCCTGCAGGCTGTATTATAGCTGTCCAAATGCTGGATTGCTCCTGAGCCCCTTCAGATCGTGCCCCCAGTGCTTCTGCCCTGGTGTCTCTCAACTCTTTTGTGGGTGTGAGTACCGGCATAAACGATTTATCCTCCCAATTTGATTGTAAGTATCTGCAAAGGCAGAAAACATACTTTACATATTTGAATTGTTCCCACACATAGCACAATGCAGGGTGCATATTACGTATTCAATTTTTGGTTTTAGCTGAGTGAATAAAAAAGGATACTATTCGATAGGAAAAGCGGAAGACATGACCGCAGGAACTTCTTGTTTTCAAAGTGGTGACGTGGGCTTTTTTATTTTGTGTTTTGTTTTTCTTGGTGTGGGGATGGCATTTTCAGCTTGATGCCAGGGTGGAACAACTAGGCTAAAACCACTTCTTGGCCACCTATAGACCACCTAGGCTGGTAAACAGTCTTTCCCAGCCAGTAAGGCCTCGAAGTCATTCACTTGGAAATCTGTTTGAGTTAAGTCAGCAATTATCTGACTCAGTATGTTTATTTTGAGGTAGGAGAACAGGTGGCTCTCTGACACTCTCTGCAGTGTCACTAGCGACGACAGTGACTATAGGCCCCAGAGACCCCTCATGCCTTAAAACCTTTGCTCCCTAGTGAGGATTGGTCTCTGAAGGAACAAAACATAAAATACAACCTGACTATGATTTTAATCAACAGTGTAGATTTGGACCACGGGAGTCGTTCTGTATTCTGAAATGAGCACAAGCATAGAACGTATTTGGAGACATTTTCAAATTCTGTCCAGAGTTGGGCCCTGGAGTATGGGACTGAATCATGTCGCATGACAGAAGCTTGCAGAGCACAAACAGAGCTCCCTGCTAATCTTCATGCCCTCCTGGGTTACACATTTGTTCATCCCATTTGGTGCTACTCCCAAGGAGTATGGTAAACAAAGAGAAAACAAGACAATTTTTCATTTTTTTTACTGGTCTCTTTTCTTGGGCATAGTTGAGCCAAACACTTTTATATAATAACCCCAGAGGAGGGGGAAAACAGTGGATTAAAATCTTACATAACATATCTGTATGCTATATGTAGGCTAAATCTTTATATTCGTGTATTCTGTTTTATGTGTTTCATATGCACATAGATTAAGACATATCTGCATCTGTAACATGCAAACATCTTGCTTGAAGTATGCCGAAGATAATGAGTACACATTAAATCTTAATCTTGGTTAAAACATATATTTTTCAAATAAATATGTTATTTCAGATGGAATTAGATGATGTATTGAACTGTGGTGCCACTTGTGAGAACTTCCAAGTACATTCCCAGTGTTGTTATTTCATATTTCCTTTTCACTTGGTTTAATAATATAATCCTTATTCAGAAATGAGCTTTTGTGAAAAAAAACAATAATTACATTTGTCACTATTTATTTAATGAATCCACAGAAAGACTTCATGAAATTATAAATGCCTTGTTACTAATATTCTCATAATAGATTTTTGAAATTATGGTGTGAGCCAGTTATCCATTTCAAGGAAGATACAATACAGAGAGATCACTGCATGTCCAGTGAAATGACTGCTGGTTTTGCTAATACAATATTCATGAGAATTTGCCAAGACAATCACATTTAATCCCAGAGAATAAGAATTTGAAATGGATTCTTTTAAATTGTAATTATTCATTGGCATGAAACTTTAGCAAATTTTTACTGTTTATATAATTGAAATGACTTGCTATCCTGTCAACATAGGAGAGTTGTGTTTTGTGAAAATTTATAGTTTCTGAATGGAATTAAAAATGTTGGTCCTATAAATGTGCTTAATATTGTTTTGTGATTTATGTACATTTTTAATTTATTAGATTTCAGGGGATAAAGGACCCTATGGCTCTCATTTATACTTAAATTATTTTTCAAGCCCTTATTGCAACTTGGATCAGGGTAAAGAGTGTCTGAATTAGGGTAGGGCCTGTTTGGACCTACTTTGGTAATATTCAGTTCTATTCTAGCTAATTCTGGAGTTCGAATCCATGAGATGTCAAAGATGTTGGAAGTTGAGGCAACAAATCAACATATCCCAGAAGAGATGGGTACATTTAGGCAGAATCTCTCCAAGCATCACTGAGCTGTATTTTCTTAATTGTTTATTTTACTGTGTTGCAAGAAACCAAATCCTACAAAATCTGGGGATTTCTGCACCCTAGAAAATAAGCATTTTACATTTCATGCGGCAGAAAGATTTGAGGATAAGGAAAAAGTATTTATTTCAGAGTTTGGTGCTTTTTTTTTTTTTTTTACCTCTAGCATTGCAAGGCTTCTATTCACAGATTTTGGACCTCCTTAATAATTAGAACACTGACGAAAATAGACTATCATAGCTGTCCTATCAGGACAAGTAGAAAAATCTTCAAGAATTGTTTTAAGTCTATCCTGGTAAAAGAAACATGTTTATAATAGAAGAGACCCTAAAACAACGGGCAACTCTAGAGTAACAAATATGTTTATACTTGTTATGTCAAAAGAGCTGCTTCCTAGGATGCAACAAAGATTTAACGCTGTCCTGCAGGAATACTTTTTCCTGACTCCCAGAGAAGTCCAGAAAAGTCTCAACACTACTTTGGTCACTCTTAGATAGTAAAAAGGTCTTCTATTCACTTTTAGTCATAAAAAAGTAATTTCAGTTCATTCTCTGCAATAAAAGCACAATTTCAGTTAAAGCCTCTCCATTATCTCTGCTTGGTCTGCATTGGAGCTCCCACTTGCACTGGGAGGGGAAACATGATTGTTTTTTCTCTTGTTTCCATGACTTTCATGTCTCCTTCTCTTCCCTGGTCCCTTCAGGGATAAAGCAGAAGGAAGAAGACATACGGGGCAGAAATTACCTTACTTGGCTAATACTATACTAGCCCCCTAGCTAGACTTAGCCTATGCTTAAATTTCTCAAGGGGGCATTTTGTGAAGGCATTTTAATCAGTTCTTTAGAGCTCTTCTCTACACCATTAGACTTTCTTTACCTGAAATTCCCTTGAGGTGGGTAAATACACCTCCTTCATTTAGACTTCCCACCTCAGCCCCAGGGCATCCATCACTGCAACTCCAAGTTCTTTCTGTCGAGTTTTCTTCACCATCCAGTTCCACCCCTTTCAGTGTCCCTACTGAATGGAATGTGACACGATTCTATGCTGACTCTCTGACCCATGGTCCACAGGTAATGTGTCCGCTGTCCTAACAAACTGATGCACAAGTGACCCCTGCTGCAGCAATATCTCTTTGCACTGCTATCAGGGCAACAGCCAGCCACTGTCTCTCACCTTGAAGATTTCTCAGGTGCATGCATATCCTAGTTTGCTGACTACTTAGACCACTGCCACCAAATTTTAGAACACACATATTGAACTTTCTGAGATGTTCCATTAAAATCCTTTTCCCCTACACTTGAGATAAAGAAAAAGTGGCCTTTCTCTTTGGAAGTATGTGCATAATCACAGCTTTTCCCAACTCTCCCCAGAAATACCCTTTTAATTATTAATCTCCTCTTGGCTTTTGCTGTCCTTTCAATGGACTGGAAGTAGGTAATTACTTCAGGGCCCTAAAAGAAGTTCTCAATGTTGTCCTTTGCAAGTCTGGCTTAAGTAATATCAAACTTCATTTTGTAAAATGGATAGAGGAATCTGTTTTTTGACTTATTATCATCTCAAGATCTCAGCTAACTCAAACAGAAAGAATCCATTTTAACATCCTATTACTTTCACATATCAGTTGGCTACTATCCATTATAAAATTATTTTAAGCACACATTGATTGATAACTTCAAAGCACACTTCAAATTACCATGGCTCTCCTACTCAGCGGAGAAATAAAACAGGTAGCAAAGAAAAGCTAGATTTATCAGATCTATCTGCAACTATAGGACCACCAATTCAATCCTAAATTCAACTTAGTGTAATGAATAAGAGCATATACTCTAGAGCCAGACTGCCTGGGTTTGAATCACAGCTTTTCTCTTTCTAGCTGTGTGACCTCAGCCAAGTTATTTAATCACTCTGTGCCTCAATTTTCTCATAAATAAAATGAAGATAAAATAGTCCTTCATGGAACTGTTATGAGGAATACCAGAGTTAATATTTATAAAGTGCTTAGAACACTATTATACATGTGTGGTTGATAGGAAACTCAAATTCAAAGTGGGTAGGGCAATTTTAATAGCTGCATAAACTTTCGATATATTGTTTTCTCTGGACTTATTTTTATTTTCCACCATAGTTTTCATGATTCTTACTTTTAAATACATGTCACTGTAAGGCACTTCTTTTTTTTTTTGGTAGAATAACTGGTGATAAACAGAATTCAAATGAAAATGGAAATTTTATCCAAGGGCCAGTGGAGACTTTTTAAAGAATTTTTTTTATCATAAATCTTTTTATGAGCAGTTATTATTGCCTCATTTTAGCAGAATCCCTGTTCATTTTTAGTAAATTATTTAATGCAATATATATATATATATATATATATATATATATATATATA